>NC_092508.1:66878318-67178318 GCF_047511675.1 Marmota flaviventris
TTGTTTTCCAAAGTGGTTGCACTCACCAGCACTATTGCCTCTATGTTTTCAGAATTTTTAGTTTTTCCCAATGTTTAACGAAATGTAATTGCTGTGTTAATTTGTATCACCTTGATTTTTTGTAAGGTTGAACATCTTTTCCTTTACTTCTGTCCATTTCCCCCTCTTCTTTGTGAATTATCTGTATTTTTCTACTATGTCATTTGTCTTTTTTTAATGATCGGTGAGAGTCCTTTCTGTGGTACAGATAGTAGTCTTTTGGCAACTATAAATGTTGCAATTCTGTTTTCTCACTAATTGTGATTTGCCTTAACTTTGTTTACAGTGTCTCTTTGGATACAGAACACTTTTATTTTAGTTTAGTTAAACCTACTTTTGTGCATCTTATTTAAGGAATTCTTTTCCTTTGTCTTGTGAATGTATTCTCATCTAGTCATTTTAACATTTTCCTTCTTACTTTGGTCTTTAATGCTGCATGATATGTTTATATATATATATATATATACACAATATGAATCATATATATATGAATATCCACTCATACAAATACCACTTATTAAACTAATCATCTATTCTTTTGCCAAAGCTTTTAAAAACTTTCTTTAAACTGAGTGTTGAAGCACATGCTTGTAGTCTCAGCTACTTGGGAAACTGAGGCAGGAGGATGACTTAAGCTCATGAGTTCAAGAACAGGGAGAAAGGATGGTGGTGGAAGAAAGCAGCTCAGAGATGGCACCAGGAAGCAGAGAGAGAGAGAGAGACTGTTCTCCTTACCACAGACAAAATATAAACCCCAAGGATATGCCCCCTTCAACGTACCTCCTCTGGCCACACTCTACCTGAGTAGTTTAAAACAGTGCAACATCTTTTCTCTCACACTGGTTAATGAGGAACATATATCATGCCTTTATATTAGTAGTGACACAGTTTTCAATGTACTTTCAAATATGTTGTCATTTTTATTCTTTTAACATATGGGCATAGTCAGTAGAATACTTAGCTTTTTCCCAGGTTAGTAGATGGAAAAAAAAACTGGATCCAAGATCATGGACTAAATCATATAGATAATGCCTAACAAAGTCAGAACTTGATCCCAGATTTTCAGATTTCAATGATAGTTCTCACCTGACATGAAATTGATAGTTAGAATTCTACTTGAAAATAAAATTATATTAAAAAAATTTACTTCTTTTTTTTTAACATTGCAAATGTTTAAATAGTGACGAAAAGAGACATCCTTTAAACCACACATCAAACCCAACCTTAATATATTCTGATTTCCTTTTACCTCCAGGTATTTTTTTCTATGGTATTGTTATACTGACTTAAAGAAATATGAAAAAAAAAATTATTGTTTTAAGAAATGTCAGAAATTTGTATTATTATTATTTTTTTTAATTTGTAGAGTTTTGAATGATTTTCAAAATTACCAGAGAATTTGGATTATTCTAAGATCGGGATATAGTCTAACTGAAAGGGCTTAGCTGTACTCTGGGGTGTTTAATTAATTTTTATTGACAGATTCTTGTCTGGGATTTAAATGAGATTTAAGTCAGTAAAATTCCTGTCTAGTGGTCTAGAGAACAGTTAACACAGTGAATGAAGTGAAGAGAAATGTATTTTCTTAACCCTTTTCTCCCTTTGGACAGAACCCGGGTCATCTACAGAAACAGTAAGGATTTAGGAGTGGATTTGTCCTGCAAGTTAGATACTTATCATTAGAATAAATGATGGGTTATAAATATGAGTAGAGAGAATATTGTTTTTTAGAGCATGGAATCAAAAAATGATTCAAATACTTAGATATTAAAGTCCATTTTAAAAGTAAAATTTGACCATTGTTATCAATATGATCATTGTTCTTAGAAAAGTTATCTTACATCTTATACTTCAGGGCAGTGATTCTCTAGCCTCAGTAGGCATGTCACAGTGAGTTTTTATGTAAATAAAGTTTTCTGGGTCTTATCCCTGAAGCATTTGTTTGTTTATTTGTTTTTTACTGTCTTTTTTCTTTCTGTGTTGGAGATTGAACCAAGGGGGCCTCATGTATGCTCCTGCTCTAATACTGGGCTATATCCCCAGCCCTGAGAATCTATTTCTTTATGCTGAGGTATTAGAAATTTTAACTAGCACCTGCTGGGAGATTCTTATAACTCTAATGCAGTTTGACTCAAGGCGACTTTTGAAGAAATCCTGAAATAATAGGATTGAATCAGAGTTTTGACCCACAACATATCTCCTTCAGAGAAAAGACTGGAAATCTGTCACCCTTATAGAAGCAAAATTTACTCATACATGCGCATACTATATATATTTGTGGTTCTATAACATTTTTCTAAAGGATAACACATGTCTAAATATGTTTGCTTATCTAAAAGCCAAGTGGATTTTGCTTGAATTTTAAATTGTTTGCATTTAAAATCAAAGCGTACTTATTGTTTAATAAAGAAATTCCTTGGCACTGCGAATTGTCCTTGCTTCATGACTGTTGAAGTGGTTGTGAAATATCTCACATAGGGGGCGCTGTTTAAATATATATTTTTTTGTCTTGAGTAGTTCCAAAATCATACAGCAGAGGGGGCATATTTTAAATGACACCAGGAAACTGTGACCTGATTGTTTTAGCACAAATTATTCCAGATCACACTGTTAATTTATTTCATTTATATTACTAGAGAAATATTGTTTGAAATTAATGATATATTGGAGAAAGTACTGCAAAGTTCTCCTAAGGACATTATTTAAAGAAAAATGTTTTAAACATGTATTTAAATAATTATGACTTCTTTTCTCATTTGAATCTGAATTAGATTCATGTTCTAGATGATGAACAGTGGCTCCAACTAGCATGTCTTCTATGTTAAGGTTTCTAAGAACTAAGAATTAAGATTCTGATATGCTAATGGGCTAGTTGATTATGAAACTAGAATTGATAAGTTATTTCCTACAACATATTTGTTGAATAAAATTTTATAGTATTTTGCCTAAGAATTGAACGTATATATACAGACATGTATATAAAATGCAAACACTATTATACCATTTTTCCTCATTTCTTCCAGATTTAGTGCATATATAAACATTTTGTTTATGATTTAATGTTATTTTTATGTAGCATCTTTCCATATGTGCTTTTATCAATTCTCTGTTAGTTACAGTAAAATAAATCATCTTGAGTTAGGTTAAACAGAAAAAGGAATGGCTCATTTATCATTCTTTTTGTTAAACTGTGAACTTTTTTTGTTGAAGTTAGGGACTGTTCCTTGTTATCCCTTTTTATCTCTTTACTATCTACTATGACACACTGGACAAGTAATGAGTATCACTGTTTGTTGTCAATCCCTGGATGCAGTCTATGATGGATTAAACATGTCTGGGAATTCTTTGCTGCACTCCCATTGAGAGGTAGAATGTGTGTTTCCTCTGAAATCTTGGAGGGCTTTGATTATTTGGCCAATATACTTCATTGGAAATGACAGTGTGACAGTTTCTGGTCCAAGACTTTGAAATACTGGCAGCTTCCATTTCCTGTTTTTTGGTAATACTTTTTTTTTTTTTTTTTGGGGGGGGGGAAATCTGAGCTGCCTTATTTGAGCTATGTCTAGCTATATTGGGAACCTCCATTCTGGAGAAGTCATGTAGGTTTTCTGATTGATAACCTCAGCTGAGTCCAGCTTTGCAGCCAAAGACCTACCAAGATGTTAGACATGAATGAAGCAGTTAGGATGCTGCAGACCAGCCTTTTCTCCTACTGGATGCCTGTGACTCTTCATTGATACCATCTAGAGCAGAAAAATGGCCCGGATAAGCCCCTCCCTATTTCACAAAATCATGAGATATAATCAAAAGGTTGTTGTTTTAAGGCACTGTGTTTTAGGACACTTTATTATGTATTAAAAAGAGGATCATAACACAGACTCAATTCTTGAGTGTAAAGTAGATGATTGCAACTAAAAGTAATCTTAGAAAACAATTTAACTCCCCTCTTTTGCAGGGAAAAACTATATTCCAGAGAAATGAAGTGACATGTTTAAGGTCATCTAAACAGTTACAATCATAGCTAGAAATATATGCCTATTGTTTTTGCTACTAGTAGACATATATATTAATGTTTATGAGATAATTTTTTTGTACTTTTCATCTGGTAAGGATAGGCATAGACATGTAACCTAAAAACACCCGAAGAACGGCTACCTACCATATCAGAAAGAACTTTCATCATCTCAAAAAAGGAATCAAAATAATTTGTTTCAGAAATACTCATTCCAATCATTTTGTACTATTTAACTACTATTATAGAAAGCTAAATTCCACATAGCTACTCAAGAGATCAAGGTAGGAGGATCACATGGTTGAAGCCAGCCTGTGCACCTTAACGAGACCCTATCTCAATAAAATACAATATTTACTAAATTAGTGATGCACATTAGTAATGCATGCTTATATACAGTCAATCTCAATATTTATGCAATTTGTATTTTGAAATTTTTTGGTTAATTTGGAGACCTGGAATGTGTTTTCCCATAGAAGCAAACATAATATACCTTAAGTGTAATACTGGAAATAATCACCATATTTATCAGTTTCTATGGGCAAATGCTTTCCACATTACTGCTTAGCATCTGTAAACCCACCAGTTCAGTGCCTCACTTTGTTTTTATCAGAGGAACTTCTCATTTGTCCATCAATGGGAGAGAAGGTTCAGCAGGCTCTGTATGAAAGGAAAGTGTGTTCTGCTGGGCGTACAGGCTTACAGGCTTTTCTGTCCATCCCTCCTGGTACCTTCCTCTTTTTAAGATATCACTTGTAAATTCACTTGAGAACAGGATGAAGTCTGTGTTTTCCTATGTTCCTATTTCTGATAGTAAGGACTGACCCTCCCTCCCTCCCTCCCTCCCTCCCTCCCTCCCTTCCTTCCTTCCTTCCTTCCTTCCTTCCTTCCTTCCTTCCTTCCTTCCTTCTTTCCTTCCTTCTCTTTTCTTTATTCTTCTCTAGTCCTTTGCCTCTCCCCTTTCTTTCCCTTCCCATATCTCCACTCCTTCTCCTTTTCTGTTCTTTCTTCCCCTCCTGTCTTTTACTCTTGCCCTCTTATATCCTCTTCCTTCTCTTCTCTTCCATTTCTTCCTTCCTGTCTTTCTTCTTCTTTCTCTCTCACCCTCTCTTCTCTTCACCCATTGTCTTATTTCTCTTAAAATCAACACAGTTTCTTTCATGCCTTGGGAATTATTAACTGGTATAAAGTTCTCAGTTTGTTTTTAGATTTAGGGAAGGTGGGTGGCATTGCTCCCTATCTTACTGCTTATATAAGTAAGACAAAGTATTTCTACTAGATTGCAAACTTTTGAGAGGTGGGACTGCATTTAGTTTTTATTTATCATCCCTAATGCTTACCGTATTTCTTGTGTAAATGAAAAAAAGATTAAAATCTCAGCTGTGACCTTTCTTGTGAGTGTGTCTGTGCTGTGAGAGGGTGAAATGCACTGTCCACTTGAGCATCCCGTGAATGCCTGCATGCTGCTGTTTCTAGCCTGCGTGTTGTAAGTTTTGAACTTTGCCTTTGGTTTTCTCTTCACTTTCACTGCTGTTCTGGTGGTGCTGCTGGATGTTTTGTCAGGAGACCATCAGTGGAGCTGAAATGCTTCCATTTCTTAGATGCAGTAGATGCAGGTCTATAGGTTATTTCAAGAATTAAGGAGTAGACCTAGGAATCTTTCTTTTCAGTTGTTTTTTGGGGTGACAAATGAACCATAGATATTTACTCAAGCAGAATAATTTGCATTGTGACATTCCAGCTTTCGCCAGATAAGACAAAGCTTGTGCTGAAAAAGTTCAAGGTAATTTTTGAATTTTTGTTTCTTTGAGTCTGATTTGCAGTGTAAAAATAAGATGCCAAGAAGTTCCAAGTCAAAGAACAAATTATTCCACAGCACATTATCTTTGTGCATTTCAGCTTTCTTTTTTTCCTCTAGCCATTCTAAACTATTCGCTATTTTTGTCTTCTTAGACCAAATATACTTTGGATATATTTTTCAAGTCATCAAGAAGGAAAACATAGCTCTGTGAGAATCCTAGATAGTAATTTTAGGAGGAATTTAGAATAATATTTAAGGAAACTTTTTGTTAAAGATTTTGGTTCTTAATTCCCCCCTTTTAAGAAAACTGACATTTTAATATCTTGAAGAGTATTAATTACTTTCTTCTTATTTTAGGGTTCAGGATCACTTAGATTTCACTGGAACAAACTTTTTAGGAAGTTAGTGTTTAAAATGATCTGTAGACTTTTCACTTTACTAAAATTTGACTTATTCCTATTACATATTTGATAAAAAGAAAATTTTGCTATGTGATTTTTAACTGTTTTATCCCTTATGTTTGAAAATAACTAATTTGTAGTTGTGCTAATGTGGAACACCTATGTGTACTCTAAGTTGGAAGTCCATATTTATATACAAATATCAAATGCAGTCTTTATGTTTTCATTGAGAATGTTTCTGTTAGACTTGTGATCATATTTCTACACCATTGACTCTAGGTGTCATCAACTGGTCTCCCAGAGAGAACCTTTCTCTTTTTTTCTAAGTCATAGCTGGAGTACTTAGTACTTGGTACTTTTTTCAAAAACCCAAATCCTAACGTGGCATTCCTTCATGTTCATTCTGAGTCACTCCTTCCTGCCTGTTGAGAGGCACCTGAGCTCTTTCTTGCTTACAGCTTCCTCTGATTTGACTCCTGACTCTCTCCCCTTGTCTTGTCTTGTCTTGTCTCACTGCACATCTTTCTTTCCCCTTCAGGCAGAGTTTGTCATCCCAGAGTGAACTGTCACCTTTCCCAAAGAGCATGTCCCAATCTCCTTAAGGAGAATAGATCACATGCTCCTTGCACTCTGCTATATCCATTGCATTTGTTTTCACAGTGTCCATAAGGTCTGTGCCCTCAGGCTTCTGTCTACTCTTTTGAGCCACTGGGTCATCAGACTGCTAAGAATAAGGGTTACATCTCACTCATCCTTGGCACAGAGCCCAGGGTATGCTAGGATTTTAATATGTTTATTGAATGAAAGAATGAGTAGTCTTTCCAAACTAAAAATTCTTAATGTCCCTTTGGCTACATAAACATTGATTTATTGCAAAATCCTTTGCATGCTCTCAAGTTATTTGGTCATCTGGGCTTGTTCTATTGTTTCATTGATTTATCTGACACATGCTTTGTTCCTTCCATGTACAGATAACTGAGCTGGGCTCTGGTGAATGAAACAGACAAGAACTGACTTATGGGTCTGATATTATTATCTGACATTTGAGGAGTAAAATTATTTTTATGAAGATCTGTTAAGTGAGGGCTGGCAGAAACTAATATTAATATTTAATGTGAAGTCTGACCTCGAACTAGAGTAGAACTCTACTCTTCTTTCTTCTCTAAATGCTGTTTTTCCTTTATAAATTGGCTTTTGTTTCAGAAGTTTAAAGGAGAACATCGAGTAAGTTAAAATGTGTAGAAAACATTTGTGCTAAAGCATATAGCCTTATGGTTGCTTATAAAGAAATTTAAAAATAAATTGATTGCTTCTTCCTGATCTTAATTATGGCTACTTCAAGAAACATCTTGGAGATTGTCAAATTAAGGATGAGTCCAGAGATTTCTTATTATTACCTAATAAGCATTATTTAAAAGTCCTTGAGTAAATAATTACAAGTCTATACTTAACATGAAAATATACAGAGGAAAGCACACATCCTGGAGGAACCTTAGACAGCTAGCTGTCCATATGGCTCTGACACTCATTAGCTGGTTAGTTTTCAAGAAAGTCAGTGGACACTTCACATGTTTCTTCATTGCAAAATATACATGATACCCATTTCCCTCATGTGGTACCCTGAAGATTAAATGTAACCGCAGACACGTGGATGCATGAAATTATTTTGTATCAAAATAATCTGTGATTACAAAGTCCAGACTTAAGTCTTGTAAAAATGAAATCTTTTGTCTTCCAGATAGAATTATTGCCAGAAAATAATTGTATCAGGTCAGATAGTCCAGATGATTTACTCTTTTTTTTTTCCTCTTAAGAGTGCTTTGATCAATATACATTTGCTGTGTTGTGTGTCAGCATAAGTTAGAAACTTTTTTTATTAGACTGTAAACACAAGATATTTTAGGTATTATCTAATGACTTCCTATTACTGTAACTGAAAAGTTCTTTTGACAGCCTATCTTCCCCACTTCCCCTACTGACAGCAAGTCACATCACAATATTTTGTAATTCCATTAATACGACTATGCAAATATCATTCACCGCTACATAATATATTATGATTATATTTCCTTTATTCTGAAACCTGTTTTTCCTGAGGTTAATAATTGCCCTGTTTTATTTGCTGCATTTTCTTCGATCCTTTGATCAAATCTTTACACCCCTCCCAAGAAACTGGCTAAGCATTCTTAATATAGCTTTCCAGGTGGCAGCTGTGCAGGGAGTCTGTGGGTGCCTCCCCTCTCCTGACATTGCTCTTGAAATTGTCTGGAGGGGTCTGTCTTCAGGACTACCACCATGCTGTTCTCACCTTGGAATTGTTTGCTTTTTTCTGGGAATTCCTTTTGCCTCTCACATGTATTGAATACCCTGCTCCCTGGGTGTTATGACTTCTTTCTCTCTTGATGGTGTACTTTGCTAGGGAATCATGAGTAATGTTTTTGAGTCTTTACCAGCCTGAAAATGCCTTGATATAAAGCTAACAGTTCAGTAGTAGTCTTGCTGAATATAGTTTTAGCCATTTTCACTCTTTTGAAGGCATTTCTTTATTGTTAGTTATTTACATACTGTTGTTTTAAAGAGTTCCCTTTTTGAGATCTATTTTTGTTTGTTTTCTCTCTGAAAGTTTCTAGGGTCATCTCTTTATCACTGATGTTCTGAAGTTTCATTTGTCTTGGGTGGAACTTGAAAAAATTCATTTTTCAGGGCACTGTGTAAACCTTTTAATTTGGAGACTAATCCTGATTTTTCTTTTTCTTATATTATTTCTGTGGTATGTTCCTACTTTCAATTTTTTCTTCTCTAATTTGAAATCGTATGAATCAAGATGTTGAGTTTCTTGAATTGATCTTACTTTTTTTTTTATCATTTATTCTCTTTCAACTTTTTTTTTTTGTCTTTTTCTTCTACTTTCTGGATAATATCCTTAATTTATGTTTGCATTTTGAAGTAACATTTTTGTTTCAGTAATTATATCTTTAAAAGTTAAGGAAAATACTTTTTTCATACTTTCTTATTTCTAAATGTTACATTTTATTTTTATAATATTTTGATGTTGTCCCTGCCAACTCTTTCAGGAGATTATTTATGGTTTTTTGAAGTTATCTTTTTTTCCCATTCATTGTGTCTTTTTTTTTTTTTTTTTTTTTTCTGTTGATTTGCTGTGCTCCCTTACTTCTCTGATAAGAGATTCTCATTAGATGTGTTGACTTTTGGCTACAGATTCATATTTCAAAATGAGTTCATGAAACAGTGACTGAAAGCTCTGTTTGTTGGCTAGTAACTTTCATGGTAGAGCAGTATAAAACAAACTTCCAACATGACTATATCCCTAATGCTTTTCTCTGAGCTGTTTAGTTCTTCCACACATAGATCCACTGATCCTTTGTTTGGGAGTGTACTCCTAGGAACTGCAGTGTGAGAGCTAGTTGAAGACAGAGTACATGGAGGGTGGATGTCTTATAATTTGGGATACAGATTTCACCCCCAGCCTTTTCTGACTCTGAACCCTCTTCAGCTATACTTTTCTTACAATTCTCTCTTTCTCTCCCTTGGGTATTGGTAGAGATGGTGGCCTAACTCTGCAAGATGTGACAGGGACATGGGAGTATGAAGACCCAGTTAGACAAATTCTCAGGCTCACACCTTGCCTGCCTTATAATTCAACTTCCTGAAAGTTTCAGGCACATGGTGAATCACTTCTCTTTGCTTTTGTTCTCAGTCTTGACCTCCTCCATTTCCCTAAGAATTTACCATTGTTCCCGGTATATTTTAACATATTAATGATCATGGTTATGTTACCTTACTGGTCTCTTTGTAGATGGAATTAGTGTCTTGTTTTTTGTTCTTGTTTTAGATGACTTTGAAAAGAGGAGGAGAAATGGCATCGTTCTGCTATTTTGAAAATTTAAGTCAAGTGGAAACACATGTATTTGTTTATTTTGCCATTAATAAGAGATTTCCTTGTTTAAAAATATCCAAATGCTGGCATTGTCCAGAAAAATTTAACAGTTTTATTTATAATTATTATAAAGTTGAACTGGTGAAACTTGTTTGCTGAAACATTTTGACTTGCATTTTACTTCTTTATATTCCCACATTTATATTAAAAATTCATACACAAATCAAAATGGAAAAATAGCTAATACTTGATTTCTTTTCACTATTTTTCCACTCACAGTCATATACCTAGGTACCTTTTGACCCCATGGGGGGAAAATATCTTAACATTCAAAACTATCAATAACAAGAAGAAGAGAAAATAATTTTTTTTTTTTTTGAGAATGAAATGTTTACCATCATAGTGGATTCTTAAGCAAGTTCTCCACATATGCAGTATGCTAGTTGGATGTCTTCTGGCATAATTGTCACACATTTGATATGGATAGCACACAGGTTAGTGTCTTCAAAAAGGTCAATTCTGTCATTGGCAAATAGGAATAGTTTGTGCTCTACTTTTCCTATTTGTATCCCTTAAATTTCTTTCTTTTGCCTAGTTGCTCTGACTAGTGTTTCAAGGACCTTGTTAAATAGAAGTGGTGAAAGAAGGCATCCCTGACTGCTTCCAGTTTTTAGAGAGAATGCTTTCAGGTTTTTCTCTATTCAGAATGATATTGGTCTTGGGTTTAACATATATAGCTTTTAAAATATTGAGGTATGTTTCTACTATCCATAGTTTGTTATGAACGAATATGGATGCAGTATTTTATCAAATGATTTTTTCTGCAAAATCTCTACCAGAAAACTTCTAGAACTCATAAATGTACTCAGAAAAATAAGAGAATATAAAATTAACACCCATAAATCAAATGCATTTCTATTCACCAATGATGAATCAGCTGAAAGAGAAATTAGGAAAACAATCCCATTCATTCACAATAGCCTAAAAAGAGAAAACAAAAACAAAAACAAAAAAAACAATAAAGAAAGAAGGAAACCTGGGAATCAATCTAAGAGGTGAAAGATCTCTACAAGAAAACTACAGAATACTAAAGAAAGAAATCGAAGCAGACCTTAGAAGATAGAAAGATGTCCCATGTCTGTGGAAAAGCAGAATTAACATTGTCAAAATGGCCATACTACCAAAAGCACTGTATAGATTTAATGCAATTCCTATTAAAATTCCAATGACATTCTTCATATAAATAGAAAAGGCAAACATGAAATTCATCTGGAAAAATAAGAGGCCCAGAATAGCCAAAGCAATCCTTAGTGAGAAAAGTGAAGCAGGAAGCATCACAATACCAAACCTTAAATTATACTACAGAGCTATAGTAACAAAAATGGTATGATATTGGCACAAAACCAGACATGAAGCCCAATGGAACAGACAAGAAGACACAGAGGAAATCCACATAAATACAGTTATCTCATAAGAAGCAAAGGCACTATAAACATACATAGGAGAAAAGATAGCCTATTCAACAAATGGTGCTGGGAAAACTGGAAATCCATATGTAGCAGAATGAAAGTTAACTCCTTTCTCTCACCTGCACAAAACTCAACTCAAAGTGGATTAAGGACTTAGGCATTAGACCAGAGACTGTCTGCCTACTAAAAAAAAAAAACAAAAAACAAGGCCCAACTCTCCAACATGTCAGCTTAGGAACTGACTTCCTCAACAAAGGGCAAGAACTAAAATCAAGAATCAATAAATGGGATGCTATCAAACTAAAAAGCAAAGGAAACAATCAAGAGCCAGAAGAGAGAGCCTACAGAATGGGAGAAAATCTTTGGAATCTGCACCTCAGATAGAGCATTAATCTCCCAAATATATAACAATCTCAAAAAAAAACTTAACAAAAAACCCAAATAACCTAGTCAGTAAATGGGCAAAGGAACTGAACAGACACTTCACAGAAGAAGAAATATGAATGGTCAAAAAATATATGAAAAAATGTTCAATATCTCTAACAATTAGAGAAATGCAAATCAAAACTACACTGAGATTTCATCTCACTCCAGTCAGAATGGCAATTATCAAGAATAAAAGCAATAATAAATGTTGGTGAGGATGTTGGGAAAAAAGGTACACTCATACACTGCTGGAGGCACTGGTGCAACCACTGTAGAAAGCAGTATGGAGATTCCTCAGAATACTTGAAATGGAACCACCATTTGACTCAACTCAGTTTATATCCAAAGGTCTTAAAATCAGCATACTACAGTGACACAGCCACATCAATGTTTATAGCAGCTCAACTCAGAATAGCTAAACTGTGGAACTAATGTAGGTGCTCTTCAACAGCTGAATGGATAAGGAAAATGAGGTATATATACACAGTGAAAGTTTACTCAGCTGTTAAAAAGAGTGACTTTATAACATTTTCTGGTAAATGGATGCAACTGGAGGGAGACTCTCAGGCTGAGTGAAATAAGCTAATCCCAAAAAACTAGAGATCTAAAGTTTGTTCTGATATGTGGAAGCTAACACACATCAGGGGTAGAAGGGCAAGAATAGACGTTCATTGGATTAAAAAAAAGAGGAATTAAAGGAAGGGAGGGGCGATAGAAAAGACAAGACAGTGGAATGAATCTAACATAACTTTCCTATTTATGTGTATGAATGCACCACAGTGAATCTCCACATCATGTACAGCCACAAGACTGGGATCCTACTCAGAAAAAGATATACTCTATGTTTGTATAAATATGTCAAAATAGACTTTACTGTTATGTATAACTAAAAAGAACAAATAAAAAAATAAAGTTGCATTTCCCCTCACCAAAAATAAATAAAGGACAACCAGAAAAGTCTCAGTTGCTGCCTGCGAAGCACCAACAGCTGAGCTCTGGAAGCATAGATCTGTTATGAAGTCTTGAGCAGTTTCGCATCAGACGTTGGAAGGGGATTTTGTGAATCACAGATTCAATGGACTTCTGATAACATCTGATTTCACCAAATGCTACAATACCAGTCCTGTAATAATGAGCTTTCTTTACCCCTCCAGTAGAGGGCGCACCTTGAAAGAAGCTTTTGTAGCCAGTTGTTTCTTAGGTGCTTTGCTCCATTGGATTTGCCAGCATTCTGCTTTTTAGGAGCCACAGTAGGAAGACCTCCTTAATTACCCCAGTCTCCTCCTGCACAGGGGCTATTGGCAGTGCTGGCATTGGAGAGTGACTATAAACATTGTCTGTTAACACTTAATTTAGTATTAAATTTACTTTTTTAATAGGTAAAAAATAAAGTTTATAGAATTAAAAACATAAAAAATATTGTTTGAAAGGCTTCACTCCCATTCTTATGCATCTTCCCATGATACCTCCCTCAGTCTATGTAGGGACTCACTAATGACCTTTCTTCATCCTCATGTATTATATAAATATTAATAGCTATAAGCATACATCTCTTTGTCTCTTAACAATTTATCAAAATCCTTATATAATAGCACTTTACTTTAAAAAAATACAGACCATTTACAGTAATCCTCCCTTACCTGAGGTTTTGCTTTGTATAGTTTCAGTTACTTGAGTCAGTTTTGGCCTAAAAATATTAAATAAAAATTCCAGAAATAGACAGTTCATTAGTTTTAAAGTGTACGCTGTGCTAAGTGGCATGATGAAAATCTCACTCTCTAGCTTGGGATGTGAATCATCCTTTTGAACAGTGTATCCACACTGTATATATTCCCTGACCCATTAGCCATTTAACAACCTTTCAATTATCATGTTGACTGTCTAGGTAACAATTCAAGTAACCTTTATGCAGTAGCCTAATTCTATCTAGCAGTTCCTATGTCATGCACTTTATCTCATCACACAGGTTATATCATCTCTTATCACTGCAAGAAAAAGGAAACTACAGCACAATAAAACATTTGCTTGAGATACCATATTTACGTAGCTTTTATTATCGTGTGTTATTATTGTTCTGTTTTATTATTAGTTATTGTTAATTTCTTACTCATACCATTTATAAATTAAACTTTATCATATGTTTACATGTGTAGAAGAAACAGGATATATAGAGTTCAGTACTACGCGCAGTTACAGGCATACACTGGGAGTTTGATAAAGGGGGACTACTGTATAAATTAAAATTATTTGCATTAATTAAGATATTTTTTGCACTTGCAACCACATATTTTTTAAACACAAGGCTTATCAAGGGGGAATTAAAAATATTGAGGAATAAAAGATCAAAGAGGTAAGGATATGGAGACATAGTAGAGATGCAGAGATGGAAGCATAGCAACCCTGAAAAGAAAGAAACACTGAGGTAGATACTTACACTAGTGTTCATAAATACTATTTCCGTATGTGGAAAAAATTGTCTATATAGCACCATGTTCTTCTATATTCAAAGCATATACAAAGTGAACAAAGAGAAGCAAGCCCGCCTTTGTTCTCTGTTATTCTGGGAGTCTCAGCAGACACTTCTCGAATGGCCCAGAGACTGCCTATAGTCTATTGATCTCAGTGAGACCTTTGGGACCCAACCCTGAATAAGCTGCCTCTGAGCTGGAGGCCCTACCTCGTGGGCATCACAGACTGAGGTGCCAGTCATAGCTGGTATCAGCCAGTACACATATTGTGTTCACATAGCCTCTGTCCATGTGGTTTTCATTCACGTGCATGGCAGCCTGCTCACAATATGAAAAACTAAAAGAGGAATTGGACCATGACTCAGTGACACTGTATAAGCAGGTGCACGCATCCTCTCTCTCTCTCTCTCTCTCTCTCTCTCTCTCTCTCTCTCCTTTCTTACTGTTGTCTGAGAATTGCAAAATAATAGGACAATGATGTTGCTGTTGGACCTTAGTAGAATAGCCTTTTTCCTTGACCTCTTTTTATTCATTAATTATTTTATTTATTTTTGGATATGGGAGGTCTCATCGTATTGCCCAGACTAGACTTGCACTTGTAGTCCTTAAGTCTCAGTCTCTCAAATAGCTGGGCACATGCCACCACTCCTGGCTGATCACTTTTATTCAAGATTATAAGGAACACTAAGGAGCCTTAAGACTGAGCCTCAGAATGAGGTGTGATTAGTTAGGGGAATGTGAGGGCAATGGTGATTTTTATTTTTGTTTTTGAAAAAGACTTTTGTCACTGAGTAGGTAATTTCAATGTTTCAGTCAAAACCTTACTTAACAGGCTGGGATGGAAGGTACCTTGATGAGAAGATGACAATGGAAATAAATGCTCATGTCATCTTCCCATGTGCTCTTTTTCCCCTACTCTTACAAAGTCTTTACATTCTACATAGAAGATTTTGTGGGCTAAGCATTTTTAACTGCCAATTTATCTGTTTAGCTTCTGGGTTTTGGAAAAACTCTTAGATAAATACACAGACAGAAATTTCTGTGCATTATTATCTCCAACAAGCTTAATATTAGAACTGAAAGCAGTTTCTTGAGGCTGATAGAAATTCATCAGATTGAATAATTTTGCTGTATGATAAACAACATAATTGATAATGGATTACAGCCAAATATTGGCATATTATATACACATGTGATTTAACTGTTTTCAAAATAAAGCAAGTCCTGTTTTGCAAATATGAGTTAGAATATTGGGACCAGTGCAGTTGTATGTTCAGAGCACTTTGAATCAAAATAATGGAATTAATCTTTTCTGCTTATTCAGGGAAGAACATGATTAAGTCTTGTTTGTGAAACTTTAAAAAATATGAAATCACTTTTACAAAGCACTATTGAATTAGTTTCAGCCATAGGTTAGTGGAAATAATTCTGTAGAGGACACAGGTTTTGTGTTGTAGGATTCATTTGGTGTCAGGGCGCTTGCTATGTGCTGTATATAGAGCATAATTGAATGTCAGTTTGTGCTAGTTTAAAATCTAAATAATGATTTTTATCTCCAAACTGTTGGGTTTTCTTCGTCTGAGTGAGGCTTAAGGTCATCTTATTAATTTACTTGTTTCATATCAGAATTGATACATCCAAACAAACATGGTCTCATTCAAGGTAGTCACTGGGAAATGATTCTAATGATTATGTTACTACTCAGAGTTTTGGAATAGCTATTTTTGTTTTTAGAGATTAATAATAATACTTTAAGCATTCCCACTGGTGACTGATCTTAATTCCTTGAGATTTTCTGCTTTTGAGAAAAAGTGAAAAACTGTTTAAAGCCAGTTCTAGGGAATGAGCACCCAACTGGGGAATATATGACAAAGACAATGAGACCTGAGTTTCTTGAATGACCTGTATACCTTGGTTTTCTCAAGTAAGAGTATAAAAATTGCTTGTGTGGGGGCAATATTATGGGCTTAATGTTTGGTGCCTCCTAAATTCATGTTGAAATTCTAAGTCCCAATGTGGTGGTATCAGGAGATGAAGCCTTTGGGAAGTCATTAGGTCATAAGCAAGGGACTCTCCCGACTGATTTGTGCCCTCATAAAAGGGACTCAGAGAGCTAGTTAGCAAGCTTTCTGCCTCCTGAGGACACAATGATCAGCTGTGTGGAACCCATGTTAGGCCCTTGTCAGAACCTGACCATGCTGTCCTCCTGAGTTTGGTCTCTCAGTCTACAGAACTGTGAGAAATGAATTTTCATTGTTTCTAAACTACCCAGCCTGTAGGTAATAGCAGTCCAAACTGATTAGGACAGGAACATTTTTAGAATAATGATTTAAGATGTCTAAAACTTTTTCTGTAGAACCACATGGATAGTATTTTTCCAAAACATAACGTATTATAGTTGTGATTTTAACTAAATACATCCTAGTAAAATGGTTTCCTATAAGCAAAAATATAATAACTAAAAACATCTATAAATAGCAGTTGATTACTGATCTTATGTTTTTAACACTTATAAAACGTCTGTAAGTGTACACATTGACCACAGGAGACCTCCATGTACTGTGGTATGTACATTCAACATACAAAAACTATAATTCTACCTCATCGATTTTGACTTGCAACCAATATGCCAGATTTATAGTAACAACTACTACTGTAAATGAATGTTATCCAAAAGAAATTTCTGGAATGGTTTTTCTGAATTAGGAATTCTAATAAAGGTTTCTTGGAAGTTTAAACAGAAGCCATCTTTTCTTAAAATAACCTTCCATGCAGCCAGCTGAGCATTCAAAATTTATTGCATTGATTTTTAGAACCATTTAACTAAAAATAGCTGTAGTTTCTCCCCACTTATGCCAGAAGGTAATGGTCTTCCCTTTGTTAATAAACTATCAAATGGATAAAGATGCCTGAAAATTTTTAAAAAATATAGGTTTATTTTAAACAACTTGGAATGAAACGGCACATGATGAAATCTACCCAAATAACTTCTGTGACAGTCACTTCTGAAGGATTTCACGCATCTGCTGCACTCATATGTTCTAGTATATTTGTTAAATCACTATCATTATCACATAGTCACACCTCATCAATAGTTGAACTTGAGGTCAAAAAATACATAATCTCCCACAACTACAGTTAAGAATACTTTTTCTCTCCACCTACATACAACTCTATAATGATGTCCACATTTGCGTTTTCAAAGTTTCTGCTGTGACCACTGGCAGAAACAGCATAGCAGACCAGATGGTCTGTTGATTTGAGTACAGAAATTCTTTGGCCCTTGTTTAATTCAGTAGTTCTAGTCAATCTGCTCAGGAGAGTCTAATGAGAGAACATAAGGATGCTGCTGTTAAGATGAGGTACATTGGCAACATTTATGCATTTCTTGTCCACCCTTGGCTGGGCATTGCTGTTAGTTTTCTTTTCTTTATGAAACCATTAAATGAACCACTGAAGTAATCAAGTATTTTTCCATGTGGCATAATGTTTTAAAGAGGTGGCTACAGGTTTAAATCCTATTACCTATAAAGAGTTTAACAAAAGTGGGAACACAGATTTACCTGTTAACAATAGAGAAGAGGTTGACTTTTCCATTTGGGTTAAGTATTTTGATGATCATCATGGTTCTGATGTGGAAGGACAGGAATGAGTGGGTTGGAAAGCCTAAAAGAGTGCAGGGATTCTCTTCCAAATTGGAGTTTTACTCCAGAAATTGCCATTACAAATACCACCTTTGGAAAGGTCCTTCTGTGCTCCACTAGTATGTGGACTGCAGGGGCTCCTCCTATCTCCTGTGTAATATTTTTACTTCTGTGAGAAAAGTTGTATGTCTAGGCAATTTTTCTTTCCCATTGGTCCCTATATCTAGATGAACATTGCTTAGGAAGGTCATCTTAAATGTCAGTTTCTAATTGGTAAGGTTAATAGACTCTGGGGAAAATAAAAATGAGTGAAGACCTTTGTCTTGAACTTCTTATTGGATTTAAACTAATTGATTAACTGAACCCCTCCTTCCCTCTTTTCCTTTATTGGCAATAATGTTGTTAGTCTGTGGTATGAGATTTGACAGATATAAGCAATATAACATTATGTCAATATCTATATTAAAGATAATTCCCTATATTAAAGACAATTACTATAGAAACACTGCAGTTAAACATGTTTGGGGAATTCAGCTTTCCAATCAAGGGATTTAAAAAAATGTATATTAGTTCAAGGACACCTCTCTTATTCAGAGAAACTGTCTTGGACAGAATAATCCACCCGAGATAGTAAGTCCCTGGCACAGGATCTGAAGTAGGGTGTTCATTAGTGATTGAGTCTTTTTTTTTTCCCCCCAAAGAATGTCACTTGCCCTTCACTTTTGTTTAATTATTTGGCTTGACATAGAATTCTAGGCTCAAAATAATTTTACTCATAGAACTTTGAAGATATGAGTTTATTGT
Organism: Marmota flaviventris; assembly: GCF_047511675.1. NCBI lineage: Eukaryota > Metazoa > Chordata > Mammalia > Rodentia > Sciuridae > Marmota > Marmota flaviventris. The sequence continues at coordinate 66,897,281 of NC_092508.1, forward strand.
CATCCAGTGTCCAGTTTTGCAGGTTAAAAGTTTGTAATCTGATTCCTGTTTGTTTTGTTTATTAGTTTTTAATATTCTCTTTGGAAGATCTGCAGTTTTTCTCTTGTTGGTATTATGGTAGTTTATTACAATATGTTAAAAATTGTCTTATAAAAACTATTCCTGCTTTGTACTTGGTAGGCTCATTTAATCTCAAACCTACATTATTTTTTATTCAGCTAAGAGAATATTATGTGTTTCATTATTTTCTCTCTTCTGTTTTCCCCTTCTGGGTTCAAATTTTGCCAAGCATTATGTCAGCCTTGTGGTTTTAAGCAAGTTAACCTCTAACATCTTTGATCATCAATTGCATTATTATAAAGTGAAAATTATAACCCCAGGGAGGCCAGTACCCAATATGGTAATTATTTTCTCTCCTTCAGAAGTCTTGCTTCTGTAAGCTTATCATTTTGATCAAAGCACTTGAATCTAAATATAGACTTCTGGCTCTTAAAGTGATGGCTACGCTGTTTTTAGCATGAAGGTTATTGAACAAGACTCTGGTCTTCTCCAAGGTAGCACTGGCTCATTTTTGAAAGCTTCTTTGGATACTGTAGCCTGTGTGTTAAATGTCAAATACAGAGGTCAACATCTAGAAATGGGTCAAACAAAGTATACATGGAAATGGAGGTAGAATATTACACAAAAGGGTGATTCTTAGAGTTTGCTTTAAGGTAGAGTCTATCAAAGAAAACAGTGGCATCTATAAGATTTCTATGTGGCTTCATCTGATGAATGGCTTCCAAGTTAATATTTCCAGAAAAACAGTTCTGGTCAGGTCACACTGCTTTTAAAAATCTTAAGTGGCTCTCCATTGGTTACAAAATTAATATCAGATTTCTCAGCTTACTTGTCAAGTTGTTCAAAAGATTAGCTCCAATTAAACTTTCCTAGTTTGTATCCCCTTCTCTACATACTCCTTCAGTCTAATACAAATATATTATTCTGTTTCTCTGATCTATCTTACACTGTTGTTTTAGATTGGAATTTTCCCCACCTCCCATTTCTAACAGTAAAATTCTTCTAATTCTTCTAAAATTCTTCTAAAATTATGATTGATCTTCTCTTACATATTAGAAGGCCCAACATTCTTCTAAGGCCCATCTCCATAGCCTCTTCTTTTATAAAGCCTTTGCCAATCTCTGTCACTCCATATTCTTCTTCTCTTTATGCCCCAAAGCACATGATTTGTGCATTTCTTATAACAACTAACCTAACCTATTTAAATGACATTAGGCAGGACTGGTGTTATACTCCTCTGTGATTTCCAAGACCCAGTAGTACCTCTTGTGTAAGCTGTACTCAGTGAATATGGTTGAATGAATGAGGAACTGGACACATTGCAGCCATTGCTGCATTGTAATGTTTTGTGTAAATTTAGAATTTGTTTTGTTTTTTTAATGGAGCTGACTGGTAATCAAATTTACTTTGTTGACCCTTGACTTTAAAGTTTGTTTTTTATTATCTATATGGTCATTTCCTGATATTCCTTGTTTTCAGCTTTGATGGGATATAATTAACAAAAATTGTGTACACTGAAGATGTACAACATGATGTTTTTGTATTTATTGTGACATGTTTGTTACAACCTCATGTCACATAGTTATTATTTTTGTGTGTGATAGGAACCCATAAAACCTCCTCTCAGCAGATTTTAAGTATTGATTTTTATGAATAGCTATGAGGGCTTGCTGATGATATAGGATTACTGCCAGATTTTGGGGAAATATTTGCTCAGCTTTCAGTCCTTTTCCTGTCAAGCATTTATATGAAAAAAAAAAAAAAAGACAATCAACTGTAATGCTGCTTTCGACTGAAAATATTGTGTATTTTAATGAAATTTCTTATACCATCAAACTTGTTATTCCTTTGGAAATAATTTGAAAATAAACTGACATCACTGAGAATCAGTGGTAATAAATCTGAGGGTCAAGATATGTTTCACAGTGTGTTATCTATTCTACTTCTTTCCCACTGCTGAAAGGGAAGATACTAAAAGATCCAATACCTAAGTTGCAGAATTCCTGGTTAGGAAATGTGTAGCTTTTATAAAGGCACTGGAAGTTTCTTGATAGGTATGGAGAAGACTAGGGCAAGACATTGCATGGAGGTTCGTTATGTGTGACTTCTAATATGTAAGAGAAGATCAATCATAATTTTTTGTCTTCAGTCAGCAGGATGACATTGATTTGTAGCCAGTCAACATATTCCTTTTTATTTTTGCGATGATGATGACATTTAAGAGAGTGGTACTTAAGCCCTCCATCTGAAAAGAAGTTTTAAATTGTAGGGACTTGTTGCCAGTCAGCTGTCTGTTAAATATACAAATATGCTCCTTTTTTTCAGGAAATGAATGTCTTTTCAAGTTTAGATTAATTATTTTTCCCTTTGTAAATGGAAAAAAAAATCTTAAAGATCATTTCTTATAAAAACCTCATTTTGAGTATATAGGACCTGGGATCAAATTCAATCTTCCCAAGTTAATGCTAATAATAGTAATAACAATAGTAATATGATACTAGCAGTTGGTTTAAAAAGAAAAGAAAGGTATTTTAGTTGAAGGGAAATTTTAGTGTTTTTTGTTTTGCTTTGTTTTTAAGTTGGGAAGCTTGCATATGTTTAAATGCCAGTGCAAGGAATCTTATTGAGAAAAGGTTAAATATCCAGTACAGAGAAGACTTCCTAAAGTGAAGTTTCCAAGAAGCTGGGAAAGAAAAGGGGATGTATTGGTTTCTATTGCTGCTGTAACAAATTACAGTAAATTTAGTGGCTGAAAACAACACATTTTTCTTTAATCATACAGTTTTGAAGGCCAGAAATGGATCCTTGTAATTACATTGAGCCTGCTTGAAAAATTTTGGATAATCTTCCCTTATCAAAATTCTTAACTTAATTATACCTGCAGAGATCCCAGGGAAGATAACATATTCACAGCTTCCAGGGCAAAGACAAAGGGTGGGGGTGTTAGTCAGCCTGATGCAAGGACCAAACACAATTGTTCTAGTGTTTAATCAGTTTTTTCGCTATTTTTGCTATGACCAAAAGACCTGACAAGATCAGCTTAGAGGAGGAAAAGTTTATTTTGGCTTAAAGTTTCAGGGATTTAGTCCATGGTGATCCAACTTCACTACTCTGGGCCCAAGGTGAGGCAGATCATCATGGCAGGAGGGCATGGTATAGGAAAGCAGCTCAAAATATGGCAACCAGAAAGCAGAGAAAGCTTCACTCACCAGGGACAAAATTTAAACCCCAGAGGCACACCTCCATTGGCCTACTTCCTCCAGCCACGCCCTGCCTGTAGGCAGTTACCACACAGTAATCCATTCAAATGATTAATCCATCAAATGGATTAATTTGGTGATCATATTACAGCTCTCATATTCTAATCATTTCTCCTCAGAACATTCCTCCATCATCTCACACATCCAAATCCTAACAGTTCTAGAGGGAAGAAGGGAAATCTTTCTAATTTAACTGGTAAGAAGAAAGGTGGAAGACACACAAAATAGGATGGCAGTATGTCTGGTAGTGCAAACAAAATGTTTTTCCTATTTCCTCTTTATAAAATAGAGTTTGCTTCAGTTTCTTGAAGAATTAGGCACAGCTAGGGGATTCACAGGAGAAAAAGCACACCTTCATCTAGCCAATGGAAGAGCTGCCATGGGACAAGAATCCAGTGGTTACAGGGTACAGAGATATTCAACACAAGGCCATACTTAACCTTTCTATTACTGGAAGTTTTCAGGCATGTCAAATGACCACTTGACAGAGTTTACAAAGTACACAGTTTAGAAAGTAACTAAGTACACAGTTACATGAAACGACCTTATAAACAATTCTTATATTTGTTGATTACATAAGTGCTGCTTTCCTACATAGAGAATATTTTTTAAAAAATGAGTACTATAGAACATATTAAATGCCAATACCATAGGTAATTGTTCAGGAGCAAAGAATACAGTGAGAATTCCTAAGAGGTTATTGTGGATCATTTAGCAGTCTGAAATCATGGAACTCTGCTTTTTTTTTTTTTTTTTAAGTATTCACCATTTAACTTGAGTGATCTTAAGACTTTTTAAAGTTTAGTTTTACCATAAATAATAAATGACATAAAAATGAAGATAGTACATTAAAATTAGCCACATCATAATCATATCTTTTCTCAATCTCATTTTCCCTCCCTAGGGATCAAGATTGTTAAAAATTTGGTATGGATTCTACTAGCTCTTTTTCTATGGGCTTATCTACACTTTTGTGTATATGTAAAAACATACAGTGTTTTGTTTGATTTTACACAAATGATGGAATACTTAATAACTATTCAAAAATTTTATGTAATAATACATTTGACACTCTTTTTTGTTAGTTTATCCTTAGTTCTCTCAATTGTCACCTAATATCTCATAGTTGGAATGCTCTACATTTTATTGACATGTGCCCATTTTCAATATATTCGTTATTGCTAAATTTTTCTCTTGTAAGCAATGATATGGTGAACATTATTTATTCCAGATACCTTTCTAAATATGATCGTTAGTGGGTCGAGAAGAAAATCAGAAAAGGAGTGATAATATGAAAGGGCAGGGCTTCTTAAGGTACACATAGTTGCTGCTAAATTTCCTTCCATAATGTCTGTTATATCCTTTTTATCAGTTTTGAAGAATACCACTGTCACTTGGCACTTGGACCAGCATTTAACATTATCATCATTTAACTTTTGTCCCAACTAGTAAAGATGCCCAATAATTAACATGCTTTTCTCTTGTTACTAGTGAGGTTATCTTTTCAAGAGAATGTGTTCAGTGGTATATTGTGTGTATGTGTGTGTGTGTGTGTGTGTGTGAGAGAGAGAGAGAGAGAGAGAGAGAGAGAGAGAGAGAGAGAGAGATTTGTTTATTGTGCATTTATTTTCCTTTTGGGTTAATTATTTTCTGCACATTTTTAAGAATGCTTGGATTTTCTGACTATTCTTTCTTTTCTCAATCTGCTTTGCATTTGAATTTTATGTTTGGGTTTTTAATGCTGTATACATTTAAATATTTATAAGTTAAGTTTTTGATTTTTTAAATGTATTTTAGATCTTAGGTAAAGTGTTTAAGAATTTTTCCACTACAAAATTATCAAAGAATTTTGAATTATATCTTCTTACATGTTTATAAATTAGTTAATTTTTAGAAATTTCATTATAATTTTAAAATATTGGAGGCTATTTTTAGTGTATAGTAATAGGTGAAAAGTCTGAAGCTTTAGCTTATTCAAATGGCTACAGTAAGACTTTTTGGAATGCTTTATCCTTTTTCCATTAATTTTCAGTACCAACTGTTGAGCTTTGTATGTATACACACACACACACACACACACACACACACACACACACACACTTCCCTTTACAACCACTACATACCCAAATCTGTCAGAAACCTTATTTTATTTTAAAAAAATTAAAAATATTTTTATTTATTGATTTTACTGACAAATTAAGTTATATTTACCATGTGTATGATGATGTTTTAAAGTATATATACAAGATGTAATGACTAAATATAGCTAATTGACACATGTATTCTTTCATGATACTATCATTTTGTACTTAGAATATGTTAGAACACTTTAAATCCATTCTATTAGCATTTGTCAAGAATACAATATACTAATTACTCTCACCATGTTGTGAGTAGAACTCTGACCTTCTTATACCTATGAAATTACATTTTTTTTTTTTTTGTCTTGGACCAACATTACACCTGCACCCTAACCAGCACAGCCCTAGTAACCATCATTTTACTCTGTTCATCTTGAAGTTGACCTTTTTCAGATTCTTCATGTGAGTAAGATGTAGCAGTCAATGATTCATTGTGTGTGCCTTACAGCACTTAATGTAAACTCCTGCATGTTCATCCATGTTGGTTTAAAAGACAAGCTTTTCTATTTTCCTTAAATCAACAAGAATTCATTTGGAGAGGATGTGAGGTGAAGCAGAAGAGTGTGTATTCATTTCATGATTACATAAATGGGTACATTTTCATTAAACACAGAGAAAAGGCATATGCGAAAACAAGCCTTTCTGGGTCACATTCTTTAGTTTCTAAAGTTGGATTTTTTTTTAAGATTTTTTTTTTAAGTTATAGATTAACACAATACCTTCATTCCATTTATTTATTTATTTGCATGGTGCTGAGGATCAAACCCAGTGCCTCATACATACTAGGTGAGTGCTCTACTACTGAGCTACAACCCCAGCCCCTGGATCTTAATATACTAATTTCTGATTGCTTTTTTTGGTGCATATTGATTGTACACAACAGATGGTTTCACTCTGGTACATTATACTTGAATACATCATAATTTGATCAGTTTTTCACTCCCCATTACCACCCTTTCTCTACCCTGGTCCTCTTCCTCTTCCCTAATGATCTTACTTCTACATTCATTCTGTCCTTCTCACCACCCCCACAGCTTCCACATATAAACAGGATACTTGTTTTTCTGAGTCTGGCTTATTTAACTTAATGTGATTATCTATAGTTCCATCCATTTTCCTGCAAATTACATAATTTTGTTTTTCTTCATGACTGAATATTGCTCCTTGTGCAAATATAGTACATTTTCTTTATTCATCTGTGGCAACTAGGATGATTACATAACTTGGATATTGTGAATTGTGCCATGTTGTACATGGATAAAGTATCTAACTTTAATTTTTGCCGCTAAAATACTGACAAGTGATTTAGCAGGATCATATAGTAGTTTAATTTTTAGTTTTTTTTAGGAACCTCTGTACTCATTTCCATAGTACTAATATATATTCCCACCAAAAGTGTGTAAGAGTTCCTTTTACCCTGCATCCTGTTTTCTTGATGATTGCCATTCTGACTGGGGTGAAATGGAAATTCAATGTAGTTTTGATTTGCATTTCCCTAATGATTAAAAATTATGAATACTTTTTCATATAATTGATGGACATTTGTACATTTTATTTTTAAAAAAATGGTTGTATTAGTGCATTGTGGTATACATGATATTGGGGTTCATTTTGACATATTATACATGTATGTATTATTTGCTCCATTTCATGTCCCTAGTAATTCTCTTTCCTTCCTCTTCCCCCTGTTCTTCCTCCTCTACTCTGTTGGAATATTTATTGATTTTTTAAATAGGTACTTTATAGATATTCGACTTAATAAAGGTGAAATTCACTGTGGTATATTCATATATGTACATGACATGATTTGTTCAGTTTCATTCTGCAGTTCCTTCTTTTTCCTGTTCCTCCCCTCCCCCACTTAAAGCAATTAGTTGGATGACTATAGTCTCTTTGTATACTAAGCACATCTGGTAAGGAAATGCTTTTCTTATTGACGTTGCTAATCTAACTTTCTTGGTGATAATTTGACATTTTCTTTGCTTTGAAACAATTTGGTATTGAAATTATCCGTTTCTTAAGGCTATGTGAAATTTCTTTGTAATTTAAACTGTTTGGACTGTGTCACTTTTGGGGGAAGTATCTCTTTGACAATTTTCTCTGTATTTCTTCTATGGTAATTGGTGTCTTTGAATTTTCTGCTTTCTGGAGTGGATGTGTATAAATTATATTGTCATGGAGATATCCATTTCATCAGGTTTTATTTGCATAAAGTTGGGGGTAGTAGTTTCTTATAATTCTTTTAGCATCTTTTCTTTGGTTATTTCTTGTTTTGCATATTGGCATTTTCTCCTTTTTTAGGCCTCAGATTTGTTGCAGTATTTTCCTGTTTTATTCTTTTACGCAAAAAAGAAATCTGAGACTTACTTATTAGTTTTATTATTTTTCTTTTTTTCCCCTAAGTCTTAATTTCTGTTTCTACCCACATCAATATTTTTTGTATTCTTCAAGTTTAATTTAGTGAAATTCTCTTAATTTTGGATGTTAATGGATTTATTTTCCTTGTTGTTTAATAGGTATGTGTTTAAGGTTGTGAATTGTAGTCTTAGAACCTTTTTAGCCATATAAAATATGATACATAGTGTTTGCATTATACTTATTATTGCATAGATTTTAGAATTTCTGTTTTCCTGACAGTTATTTGGGTCTTAAAATTTTCAGATGCTAGGAGCTTCTTAACTACAGATTTTCTTAGCGACTTTTCTTTAATTGCATTGTATTTAGAAACTTTAGTAGCCTATAATCCTTTCACTACTAGAATTTACTGAAATGAGACCACATTTTTTTTCCCTTTCTTAAGGCCGATTTCTTAAAGAGAAAGTTTATTTTATGATTTTACCTTACAGTTAAATATATATCAATTAAATCTATTTTATTATGTCAACCTATTTATGTTTTCAGTATATTTTAATCTACTTTTTTTTAATCCCTTTGTGATCCATGCTTTGAGAGGGTTGGATAATAATCTAAGAATAATGTATTACCGTTTGAATCTCTTTATACCTGCTATAGAGTTTGTGATACAAATGTGTATCATATAATACCTAGATATTCATATCATTATTTAATTGTGAATCACATGCAACATTGTACTGTTTTCTTCTTTGCTTGTTTGGTTCTTTTTATCCCAAGTTCAATATTGCCTGATGTAGAATCTGCTAGCCTCCCTCATTTCCTCCCTTCCTCTTTTCTTCCTTTCTTTTTTCCTTCTTTCTTCTTCTCTTCTTTATCTCATGTCTTTCTTTGACTGTCCTTCTGTTCTCAAGATTCAACAGTCAGGTGATTATAGAATGGAGTGGAATCTGCCTGTGATGCAACTGAAAGCGTGCTTCCTTTCCGTGGGTGAGTCTGATTCTAACAGTCTGAACAACATAAATTTGGTGTTAGTACTTTATTTTATATCACGTTCTCCAATTTATAGATTTTTTTCAACAACATTTCACAAGGTGTTCTGCTTTCTTAGTTCTGTGTTTGCTCTCTTTTTATTAGAATAGTCTCTATTTCCATTCTAAACGTAGTAATTGTTGTAACTGTAGAAAAACCTTTAAGCTCCTTGTTGCTTTAAAGATCATGCAGTTTTCCTCACTGATGATCCTTAATAAAACTAATATTTTTTTCTCTTCACTGATCCTTTTCTGCCAGCTGACTTTAGCATTATAAGACAAATAATTTAATATTCTTTTGTGATTTATCAGATTTAAATATCTTTGGTCTTAGTTACTAAAGGAGTCGTCTTAATGCTATATATACTACAGACCATGTTCTTGCTTCTTCAGCTTTTCTATTTTTTAGTAAATTTTATCATTTCCATATTGTTATGGCTTAAATTACCTACATTTTTAATAGCAACATAATTACACATTTGATTGGAATTTAGTGCCATAATTAGTTTCAGTGTTTATGCCAGTCTTTCCACTCTTTGTTAGTATTTATTCCAGCCATCTCTTGGATGACTGTAGTTTATCTTTTAGTAAATTTCTCAAGAAGACACCATGAGAACAAGATTTTATATGTTCATATATTTTTGAACATTGTTGTCTTTACAATTAGTGAGTTTGGTTGGGTTTAAAAACCTCATCTATATTTTCTTCTTCCACAATTTCATGAACATTCCTCCATCCAGAAGAATAACTGGAAGGCAGTGGTGGCCACTGAATCCTGTTTTTGAATGTTGCTTTAGACAAATGCAAAAGAGATTGATTTCTATTCTGCCCTATAAGTTACTAGAACTTTTTTGCCTTGTTATTCAAAGAGTTCTAGTAACTTTAACAGGACATGTCCTACTCTTGACAGTTTATCTGGGGAACTGTGTGACCTTTCAGTTGGTCTTTTATTGCAAAAGTTTTCTTTTGTTTTATCCTATATATATATTTTTTCTTCCAATGTTTTGTTTTTCTTTTGTGATTCCAGAGATGTGCACTTAGATTTTCTTTACTTGGTTTTAGATTTCTCAGTTTATGTCTAGTGGTTCTTAAATTTGAAACAGTTTTTTCTTTTTGCTTCAATTTCTGTCTTATTTCTTGCATCTATGCACCTCAGTTGGGATTTCTCTGTAGAATCTGGTGTACAGTGAATCTTTTGCACTCTGTTTGCTGATGTTTCATTTTGTCTTTTGTCTTTTATTTTAGCCATGTGGAACTCCTATTTGAGCCTTTTGCAGTATCTTTTTAGGATGCCCCAGGTTCCCTTGGCCTCTGCATTCATATTACTGCCTTCCTATAAGGCACCCTGTGATTTTTAGAGTGAGGTTTAAAGGGACAGGAAAGGGCTGGGGTCTTCCTGTCTTGACTTTCTGCCCACCTTCTCCTCCTGCAGGTCTCTCTCACATCCTGCCTCTCATACAGGTTCTCTGGACCTATCCTTGCCATCAGTTCTCACATGTACAGGTTCTGGCTGATATTCACATATTTTTGAGCAATCTAATCACAATAACTTTCTAGTTTCTAGAAGTTCTTTTAATTAATGGTCTAAACTCAGAGTATCTTTTTTTTTTTTTTTTTTTTTTTTATCCCAGCCCCCAAGTAAAAGTTCTTCTCTTTTAACAACAAAATTATTTCTTTTCCTCTTCCTCTTCCTTCCTTTTTTCTTCATGGTATTTTAAGTTTGGGGGAGAACATAAGGAAAGACAGGCACTTGCTTTGCTTGTTCTTTTGATCTAATCTCTCTGAAATTTCTGATAACTTTTCTAAAGAATAGCCTTAAAGTAAAGAAATTTTGAAGACTGAGTAGGCAAAATGTTTATATTTTTCTGTCTTCTCTGTTTATTATTTGTATTTTTTTTGGAAGCTCATACTATTCAGAAAACAAACTGATGACTTTTGTATATATTTGACCACTTGATCCTGCTGCTTCCTCCTGCCTGACATTTCTGAAAGTTTGCCTTCCTGATCTGGTAATTTCCGTTTCTCAGACCCTTCTATGTGTTGCTGACCATTCTTGTTTCTATTTAGCATTCCTAGAAAAATCATGAATATCTTCTGCACTGAAATAAAATTCATCCCTAATCAAGTATCTCTGCCCTCCAGGGCGAGGTCAAGATCTTCAGCATGAGAGAGTGACCCTGCACATCTTACCCCTTCCTCCATGTTTTCCCAGGCTCCTCTTTGTACATAGGTTTGCTTGTTTTCTTTGTTTCTAACCTGGAATCACTTTCAGTTCTGAATCCTTTGTCCATTTGGGACACTTGTCTGGTATCTCATGATAAAGTGAAGTTCTTTCCTTTTTAGGGTTCTAGCACTTTCTTTATGGTCAGTTTTAGAACTTAGCACATTGTCATAAGTATTTTTTAATTATCCACTTGCCCTCTTCTAGGCAGTATCTATCCTGCCTAGTAGTTCCTTGAAAGGCAGGGGAACAACTTCCAGTATAGATCTGGTAGGCATATTTTAAAACACTTGAATGAACTGTAGGTTGGTGATATGTATCATTCCTGTGACTTAAATGTTATTCAATAATTTCTCTGAAAGAAGAAATTTTCACTGTAAATTGTTTAAATGGTTGAGACCTTCTAGACATTCCTGATCAAAGAGATACCATTAGGGGTGAAAGGGAGAATGGACTATCAATGGATAAGATAAAGCTTGTCAAGTACATGCCACATCCTTAGGGAAATAAAGTGTCTTAGTAGAGTGATAGGAGCTGATAGAACTAGGGATTCTGAGTTTATGTCTAATGATTTAGGCTATATGTTAATTGCCACAACAATCTATTTTAAGGCTTTCTCTGAAATTGGTGTTCTCAGGATAGTACTTGATTTAGCGTTCATTCTAGTGACCACTCAATGTACTATGTCAGGTAGCAAAAGAATATTCATTGTTCCTGGAAAGAAGACCATATACTTTTGTTCAGAATAAATCATAAAGCTAACAATTGTTAAGATGAGAAAGGAGGCTTTTCCACTGTGTAACTGGAGTGACTAGTTTCTTTACACATTGATTGTACATGAGTATAATGCCTACTGTGTACAGAGGGCCCTCTGCTAGGTGTTCTGGGAGAAGCAAAGGAAACAAGAGCCTGGGTTCCACCATGAAGGATTATGTTCTTCTAGGACCAAAAAAAAAACAAGGAACTAAGAAGAGATTTATAAGTTATCAAAGCACAACGAATGAGTAAGTACAAGTAAAAACATGAGAAACAGAAAAGTTTAAGTCTGCAAAACAGTACAAAAAAGTACAAAACAAGGAATGATATAATTTAGATGGAAGACTGACTCTTGATGGCATGAATTTTGATCTGGGTTTTGGAAGGAGAGGATGAATCTGGTAGCTGCCTCAAATGGGTAATATACTAACACACTGCACAGGGATAGATAAAAAGAGAAAGTTGTGTTTTGTGTAAAGCAGAAGATTGGTTGGCTAAAAAAAGTATCTGTAGGACTTGGTAATCAAAAAAGCATTCCTTTGCCTTATAATTTTTTTTTAATATAAAGCCACTAAATAGACAGTTTAATGGGTAGAGAAGTTAGACATACCACATTCAAAAGTTCAAATATGATGTATGATAAGGAGTAAAACAATAACACAGAAATAACCAGAGATGGTTTGAATATGTTACGTGATACCTACTCTGCAGGCTTATTAAAATACTATAAAATAGCATATATGTAGCACCTAGCTCTTCATGTTTAGTGGACCTGAGTTTCCCTCCCTCTAGATACCTTTTAGTTCTCAGATTGCAATGGAAAGGAGAGACTCTTGAACGATGCATGAAAAATGAAACTTTCAAAAGAGGTGTGACTTGAGCCATGAACGATTTGTGGGGGTTAGTGAAATAATGGACATCATTACAAATAGATGGGGATATAGGTGTGTTTGGAGGAACTTTAGGAAGCTCTTGTTGAACTCAAGTGGATGAAGAGGCTTGAAAGATGGGCTTGGAACCAGAGATTGGCTGGTGAATGTTCCTTTTCTGCTGAGATCCCACCTGGAACCTATTTTGGCTAATCGTTTACCTGTCACTATGTGTCAGATCCTGTGGTAAATAGGAGTTAGAAGTTGAGTAACTTTGAATTTCTCATAGCAAATAGCAGAGTGCTTAATACAAAATAAGGCCCTCAATATATATTTGTTTAGCATGTTAATGGAACAAATGCATAGGGCTGGATGAATATGGCCTTTCATGCCAGAGTTGTTTCTAAGTATGTGGACAATATGAGACTGAATATTGTGGAGGGGTAGATTGGAGTGTTTGGAGAGATGGGACTGTGACCCTGGCTTATTGGCTTATGGACTTCATGGATGTAGGCACGTTCTTTTGCAGTACATGCTGGGCTCTGACACCATTTCTTAGCTGTCTGTTCTTTTGGTCTTAGTTTCATTATTTATTAAATAAATCACCAGTGTCTTCCTCATAGCTGTGAGGGTAAAATGGAAAACAGCTCAGCACCTGGCACATCCTAGATACTCACATACATGTTAGTAATAATCACAATAATGGCTATTTTGTTTTTATTGATTAAAATATTGATATCCATTGAGTGACAAAATGTATTCTCAATCTACTCAAATATTGAGCAAAACTCAAAATATAGTGCTAGTATACAATACTTTGTAATTGACTCAGTTGTAGGAAAAAAACCCTCTTATTATGTCAAAATTTCATTTTTGGAGACAAAAGATCTATCTAAAAGTCTTAATCTAACTGTGTACTAAGAGTTCGAGCATTTTTTTTCAGCACCTGCTTAGTCTATTATACTAACTTGATTTCCTTGATCTTCACAGAAATTCTGAAGTGTTGACCATAGTTTTTTATCCTAATTTTGGAGCTGAGGAAATTAAGGCTCAGGTGACAAGGCTAGTTTGTGACAAAGTTATTTATAATTAATAAATGCTAAAAAGGATAGGCTGAGGTTTAATTTTGAATTAGTGTCAAAAATAAATTGGAAGCAAGATAAAGAACAATCAGTCAGTATGAACACCTGAAAAGGATTACTGAAAAATGAGACTGCACCTGTTTTAACCCTGCTGCCATCCCCTTAGTCTTGCAGTGTGCACAAGCACAAATGTATGTGTCAATTTCATCTTTCAAAGAGTCGCCTTTTTGGTAACATAGTGTTATAAAATACCAAATGTTGTTCTTCAGGGTTTTCACCGAAAATTTAGAAACAGCAGTTTTCCGTTGCTGCAAAGAGAGCTCTCACTCTTCAGAATTTAGTTTTCTGTCAGATGTTTTTAAAGCCCTTAGAGAGCAGGTATATTGCACTGTAATGAAATGGGACCTGTGTTCTGTTTTGACATGAAGGATTCATTTTAGCATTTAGCAGGTCCTAAAGTATGACATAAAACAGCATTTCTAACTTCTCAATCATCCAGACTTCAAACCTTGAAGTCAGCTTCAAGACCTTCACTCTGTATGCACATCAAGTTCTGCACATTCTTTCTCCCTAACCTATTTTTCAAAGAAAATGTCATTTCTGTCTTGAAGGCTGCCTGGATCTACTCTAATGTGTAGTTGTGTCTTCCTTGTGCACCTCTGGTGGTTGGCATTTGATTACTATCAATCTCAACCTGCAAGAGTGTGAATTTTTAATTTAAAAGTAATATTTCACCATGAAAAAACAGCTATATCTCACTCAACAGTATGTTCTTACTATCTAACATAGTGTGGCACAGAATGGGTTCATTGCTTGATGATTTAGTAAAATAAATGACTTTGATTATAGTGGAACCCAAATAAGATGTTTGAGACTAGAGAAACTTTTTGTAATATTCAGTCCTAAATTAAGAAATAAAAGAGAAAAAAAATCAAACATTATGATAAGTATTCTGGTAATTATATAGTTACTGTGGGCTTCATTATTATTGGCTTACAGACCAATATCTTTTACTTCCCAAGTGGTGATCTTCATCCTTGTATGAGTAGACTTTTATTTATTTATTTATATTTTGGGTAATTATCATTAAAGGGCCATGATAACCCTAATGGAATAAGGATTATATTAATATCCCCCAAAGAGACTTTATATGACTATTCATATTAACTGTACCCCACAGAACCACCATGCTGAGGAATAAACTGAAATGCTAAGGAGGGTACCAGGAGTTGTCCTGTCTCTTTCCACTAAGAAATGTGAGCTCACTATGCATATAAAACACACTGAAGCATAAAGCAGTAAAGCGAACCCTGCCTAGTGCAGTCTGGGTAACGAAATGGAAAGTTTGTGTCTGGGTTGCCCAGAATCTTCCTTTTTCCCTTGTTACTACAACAATCACGCTATTCTCTAGAACTTGGAGGGAATGCCTGTCCTGCTGAAGCCTGGGGCCCTTCGTGGGGTCAGGCTTGAGAAGCACTGAGTAGGTTCAGTAAAGCTTGTCAAGGTGTCTGTCCAAAAGGAATGTTACAATAGTAAAAGATCAGCTTAATTTTAACATGGCAATATTTTATTTAGACTTTATTGAAAATTTTCTTGTATTGATCAATATTTTAATTGTGAACTTCCTTTAACCCCCATACTAGGATAAAAATTTTAGTGTAAGAAGAAAAAAATGGTTATTAAAGGTTTAAGATACCATTGAACAGGGGCTTTTTATTTTTTTTGAACTCTGGCTATTTTTAAGTGCTTTTAATGGAATGAAACATGTTAAATTACACAGATCTGTGCTTTTTAAAAACACATGCTTAAGATTTATTGTACTTTAATGATCCATTTAAATAAAATTATCAAATTAATAACTTTATTATTTAGTTTGTTAAGATAATGTTGAATAGGTAATATTCAATAGGTGTGACCTCCGGGATGCTGAAATGTCCATAATATAAAAGTTTTAGCTACCCAAGACATGACATGTATCAATATATATTACAATTTTTCTATTATAACATCTAAATTAACACTTTGTACCAGTTCTAACTTCAGGATTATTTATTGTGCCTCATGTAATATGTTCCAGTTGATCCATTCATTAATTTTGTGAATAGCATAAGTAAATTTATCTCATTTACATATTTATACACTTTAAAGAGACCAATGTAAACAATTTCTTATCTGCCATATGTTGAAATGCTTTAGTGAAAACATAACTTGCCTAGTCAACAAAGATGGCATTGAATTGCACTGTTTTGGAAAAAAAAACGTTAAGTGAACTAGATGCCTGTTAATCTGGTTCTTTAAATATCATAAACAAAAGTATCAGAATGTGTTTCCAAGGACAAAGGCAGAGTTTTCCTGGCTTTGATTGGTTGCTGCCCTGCCCTGTCCCGCAGTCATCCTTAATTGGCTTTGGGTAGATTGGAATCACATAAGCAGGGTGACATTTATTACTTCCCTGGTTGTTTCTTTGCACTGAGCCTTGAGATTCTCAAGGAGTAACCGTTAAAAGATTTCTTTCGTTTTGTCCATGATCTGTGAGAGGGGCTTGTTCTGGGAAGAGCAGGCATGAGTTTGAGTGCAAGAAGAGTCACTCTGCCTGCAATAACGCCAATTGTTCTGCAGAAAAGGGTACGTGACTTCTTCTCACTTCTTTTCTTTAAATTTTCCTGCTTTTTTTCCCCCCCTCTGTTACTGTGTGTTTATTAATATGTCAGACACTTAGGTATCCTTAAGACAGACTGTGATTCATTGGGGGTACTGGCATTTAAAGAACATACAATTGGAATTGAACCGGGCAAAAAAATGCTGTGACAAAGCATCGCTATTGTAAAAATACCTCTATGTGAAAGCATAGGTCTCAATTTAAGGTCATTGTAACTTAGAGACTGTACTGAAGCTATTCTTTTCTCTGTCTTCTACTGTAACTTCAGGCCTTTTAATCTTTAATAGGAAATCTGCTGCTAACTATTATTTCTTATGTTTGTTCACTAAGGAACAGTTTCTTTGTCACAGTATAATCCATAATGCATCCATCTTCATTGTTTAATGGATTGTATACTTGTTTTCCTGTTTAAACATGTGGTACCAGTTCATTATCAAGTTTCTACCCATTTCTATTGAGTTTCTTTCTGTTTGCTTAAGAAAAACTTTCCATTAAATTCGTTAATTATTAATGCAATTGATTCCATCTATGAAAATATTTATTAGTTTTTGTAAAGATCACTGTCATCTATTACTTGCAGTATTACATTTTATAAGGCAAAATACGCACGGCGTAATGTAGCCACATTAAACTGCTCTTGTAAATACACCAAGCAAAATGGATTGCACTAAACTCTGGAAGAATTAAATCTGCTGCATTGAAAGAGAAAGCACTAGAAAAGGAAAGCACATTTTAGGCAATATGCTTTCTGAATGGTTTTGGTGACACTAGAAACTGTTATGTTTATTTCTGTACTTGACTTTCACCAGTTAACTGTTAACTATTAAGAGCATTCCATTAAGTCAAAGGTCATGTTTTAATTTATTTTGAGACACGAGCCATCAAACATTTAGGTGCTTTGTTTTTCAAGTGTCTCTTTTTTATTGCTTTTAGTTTTTAGGTTTTCAGTTTATTTTCTTATCAGTTGACTATTTACTTCCTAGGGACATTTGACTTCACGTTGAAATAGCTATCTGGTAATTTTTCCAACATGTGTTCTCTGTCTTTCTTGATGTCTTTCTCTCATATTAAGTAAATTTAGTTGAAAATATTTTGCTTTGAGGTTGACTGGTTATGGTGAATTGTATTTAGCTGTGCATTAGTAATGACAATATAGGCCATCTGCCTGAGAATGTAAAAAGGTATGTTAGCATATATCAAATGTGTGTTTTTATGTTTGAGTTTTTTTTAATCCAGTTAGTTTTGAAATTTAGATTAAGCAAGAAATTGCTATCATGTGGCTTGTTTTTGATGATATGTTGGTATGAGGGAAAGCATACCCTGTGAACTCGCCATTTACTAGCTGCATGACCTTGGGCAAATCACTTAAACTCTGGGAGTCTTCACATTCTTACTTGTGCGAAAATCACTGAGGAGTTTTAGTAAACCATCTTTTTCAGTGATATTTGTGTCTATAATTCTATGAATCGGGTAATAATACATTTTGTATTTTCATGGTCATAGTCAATATTTAAATAATTTCTTGTGTGGGTTTTTTTTTTTTTAATGCCATCATTTTGGGGGACTTTGAGCAATTAGTCTAGGAGAAATTGTTATGAGTAAACATTGGTTGCAAAAGAGCTTCTGGTCTTTTGTAAAGAGAAAAATGAGATTACTTTGGAAAGTTGTGATTATCCTTGATGTTAGATCTGAGCTGTTAATGGACACATCATTATGATTTCTCTTTGTTTTCTTAATAATAAATTTCTTGTCAGGTTTCCATTAGAATAATTACATAAGTCAAAATTCCCTAAGCCCAACTCCAATTTGTTTCTCTTTGGTGAGTATACCATGAAATATTTATATAATTTAATGCATCTTTATTTGCTTAAAGTGCTTAGGCTGCTTCTTTCTCTTGACATTTTAACCCTCAAATGATCCATCTGACTATTCTTTTTTTTTTTCCCTGAATATCTTTATATCTTGTATATTTTTCTGACTAAATCGCTGGTCCACCATGACTACAATTATTGTTTCTTTCATGATAGGAAATTATTTCACAATTATAATTAACTTGTCATTTTCTGTATGTATGATTTAAAAAGATCTCACAAATAAATGCAAGCATTCCTCAGAGTATTTGGGTGGCTCTGTATTGTCTTCTGTGCTTTTCTCACAGATTTGGCAAAAAGATCGCTCATCCTGAATGAGTGGCTCTTGCAAGGTAATTTTCCAATCACAATCTTAATCATTTGAAAGGCCAAAAATATTTTTGAAAGTGCTCAAAAGCAGTTGGGAGCAATTTTCTTATCAGCCCTTGTGTCTGATCAAAATGGCCGTAAGATTCTCTTGGAAGTAGTGGGGAAGGTGAATTTTAAACATGGTACTTAACATGGTATGATTCTTCTTTGTGGCAGAGCAAGTTTGATCTTTAAGGAATAGAGTATTTTGGAAGACTCTGTCAAGTAAATTGGAAATGATTTTTTACTTCATCCAATTCTGTTAGGATCTGATTTGTTGGATTCTAGTGAATCAGAGTTTTAGTGAAGAAGGTTTCATCATATCCCCGACCAAAACACGCTGAATGAATCTTTTACTCCATAGCATTTTTCTGAGATGACTGCTAGGTTCTAGCTTTTTCTTTCTTCTTCTTCTTCTTCTTTTTTTTTTTTTAAATAAGAAGACTACGTCTCTTGGGTGTTGAGTGACTTAAGCAAGGTCACCAAGAAGGTCAATGGCAAAGCTAGAAATAGAATCTGGGTCTTGTGACTTCCAATGTGTTTCTCTTAGATACATGTTACCTCCTGAAATTAATATGTTTAATGAAATTGCCTTATGGTGTGTATAATTACCAACTTCAAGTCTGGAATTAGCTTAGGCAAATCCTTTCATCTTCCTCTGCACCTCCACCAACTCCCATATGTTCCAGAAAACATTTTATGTAGAAAGCTATTGTGTAGAAGTGTGTGTGTGTGTGTGTGTGTGTGTGTGTGTGTGTGTGTGTTTGAGAGAAAAAGAGGGGTAGAGAAGCAAAATAGATCAGGAAAGACAATGTGTACCTGGAACTCCAGATTGGCACATACCATCAAGAAAACATTTTAAGGTCCCAGAGTTAACAACAAAAGACTCCAGCACTGTAAAGTTTAAATTAAACACATTATTACATTTATATTCTTTTGTAGAATAAAGGCTAGATGTCCATGTCTTGATTCCGTGGGTAGACATGTTCCATGGTTCTATTAGATTAGCATTATTTTGAAAACTATTTACAAGCGTATTTACATTCTTTATCCAAATTACATTTACACAAGATTGTCATAAGCACACAGAAATCTTCAAAAATCTAAGAGAAAAAAGCCAAATTTTTCATAATATATATTTTCTTAATATTTAAGTTCTTTTGAAAATCATATAGTATAATGCAATATCATTTATAAGATCTAATTCCCCATTCATACAAGGATAATAGTTTAGAACTATCTTCTTCAAATGATCAGAGTCAATGCTATAATTTTCCAAAAATCATTTTGAAGAGGAAAGACTGCAGATCATCGTGTTACTGTTTATCCCAGAAACTTTTAAGTAGGTACAAAATCAGTGCAAACCCGCTTAGTGCATACTCTGGGGGCCTGGATGCCCCTCACCCTGCCCACCTTTATGGGGTGCTTCCACTTGACACAGTTTTCCACCTTGCACTTCAAGACACTTAGCATTTGTGTCTCTACTTCTACTCCCAGGGCTGTGCTCTGTGACTTACAGCTACTCCAGGCTCCTGTTTGCTTTTCCTAATGCTGCTATTGAACTGCTATTATCTACATCCCATCTCAGGCTCTGATCTCATCCTAAAGCCTTCTAAGACTCTTTTCATATTTGTCTTCGAAGTGTTTTAATTCAGAGTCAATGGACACATCATTTGTCAATTTAGCAACTACCTCCCTTGGACACCAATTGTTAATATTAACTTTTATAATATTTGAATTGTATTTGCTGTCTCTGATGTGTATTTTATGTTTCTTGGCTTTTCACATTTGGCTTTCAGTCTTCCAGTATCTTTTTAATTTTGTATTCCTTGCAATATTTGTTTTTCAAAACTTTTTTTTAACAATTAGATTTTGCTATTTTTAAGGGAGCAGAGCTGTAAATAAAGTACTCTGTCAGTTATAGGCAGAATTTAATTTCATTTAACCAGAAGAGTGAAAGGACAGAGATTAAACAAGGAAGAGATTTATTTTTCTTTCACTTTATAAGAAGGATCAGGCCAAAGCTGATGTAGCACTTTTACAGTGTCCTTAGGCAACCAGGTTCCTTTTTGCTTTTATTGTTTCTTTCCTAGTCTAGGTCCTTTTACCTTTTATAGAGAGAGAGATGCATATCTCCAGCCACCCTGTGCACAGTCTTTGCACAGACAGTGGGAAGGAACAAGGGTAGGCTGGCTAGTTTTATTCCATGTAAGTGATTCACTGGAATAACCAGGAGCTTCTACTTACAGGTGGGATTGTGTCATCCAGGGAACTCTGACATGAAGGGAAGTTAGGAAATGCAGGTCTGAGTCCAGGATATAGCCCTCTTCAGCAGAATCAAGATTTAATAGGATGGAAAAGGAAAGGGAGGCTGTTGTGGGCAACTAGCCATCTCTACTACATGTGCCTTGGAAGTCTTGTTTCATTGATGTTAACATTATGATGCCCAATATAGGATATAATTATGCTTTTGAACAAATGCACTCCATGACTTGTATGGGAACACTAGTGTGGTCAGGGGGAAAAGCAGATTTCCTGGGAGGAGGAGGTAATGGTAGTTCACTGGTTGAGTTTAGATGGTGTGCTTGCCTGGTAGATGGTGGTGAAAGGTAGTGAGTATCATTACTGCTCTTCCTACAGAGTTTACATTCTTTTGAAACCTTGATTTCTTTCCTTTCCTGGGGTCACTTAGTTGAGAATTTACCCAGGAAGACTGCCACGCAGTACTGTTTTTGTTCTTCACAAAATGTTTTCTTTCCTGAGAAGTGAGTTTTAGGAAGGGGGCCTTAGTGGAGATTGTGTGGTTGTGAGTTCGAAACCCTCAGTTTGAGCTCAGCTCCGTCACTAATCTGCAGTGTGACTTTGAGTGCATTCTTTTAAACCTTTCTGAGAATCAGTTTCTCTATCTTAAGAATATTGATGCATCCTCACAGAATACTTGAGGGGATGAAACATAATTATGCAACTGTACTTGAGCAAAAAATGTGAATTCCTCTTTTCCTTCCACCTATGCAATGTCATGTTTTTCTTAATTTCAGATCTTATAGATCTCCCTATTACTAGAATTTAAATTCTCTGTACTTCATACTTCGAAAGTAGATATACAAAAGTTTTCTTGTAGCAAATGAATGTAACAAAAAAGTGGTTGTTTTTCATTTAATCCCACCAGAGAGAAAGAATGTATAGTTTTCAAATGCTCATTCCCACTGCTCCCTTTCTTTAACTTGAGAAGGACTCTAATTTGAATTTTTGAAATTCAATCCAATTAATATGTGCTGAGGACTTTTTGTTTTTTAAATCAACATGAGAGGTGGTTAGATTATTCCTCCTTTCAAAATCTTGGGGAGTACTAGTCAGGGAATTTTAGGTTGTTTATTTGAGGGAGAGAAAAATGTATCTGGCATGAAGACTTGGTTCAGCAGATAAGAGGAGGCACTAGAAGGTTAGCTTTTTGACAGTGGGGGCTGTATCACCCTTGATCATCACCAGACCCAAGTGTCTAGCACTGAGAAGGAACAGAATTAGTATTTACTGGTTCATCATCCCTAATCGGAAAATCCCAAATCCAAATGCTCCAAAATTTGAAATGATTTGAGACAATGTGATACTGCAAGTGGAAAATTCCACTCCTGACTTTGTGTGATGGGTCATAGTCAAAACACAAGTGTATTAAAAATATTATAGAAAATCACCTTCAGACTATGTGTGCATGTGTGTGTGTGTGAATCACAAATGAATTTTGTGTTTAGACATGGGTCCCCTCCCCAAAATGTTTCCTCATGTATATACAGATACTCCAAAATAAAAAGAAATCCTAATTCTGAAACATTTCTGTACCTCAGATTTTGGATAAGGCATACTCAACTGGTTATAACCATTAGTTGAATAAAAACAGTTTCAGTAAAAATAAGTTTGGGCTTTTGTGATACTGACCTGCTGTTGGTATGTTCTTCTCGACATCTGTCTCCATGTTGCTTTTCCTTCATTTTTCCCTGAATTTCATCCCTGAGGTAAAAAGCCTCCCACTCTGGACTTTCCATCACCTTTATCCAGCTCTAGCTTGCTGCTGTGGGCAATTTGGTCCACTCACTGTGCTCCACACAGACCAATAAAAATAACAACAGCTGCAGTCTGTTCAGGACTGATTGTACATTCTCTTTCATCCTCATAAGCACCATACAAGGTTTGTGGCCAAACCCGTTTTGGATGAGGAAAATTGGCTTGGAGAAGTTGAATGTCTTCCCTGAGCTCCCATTAATAAGTGGCAGAGGCAGGACTGGGATCCAGGCCTCTGGCTCACCAGCACAGGAGGCACCTCTCAGAGGAGACACATATGCCCCCATTCCACAGCGTGCCTTTGATGCCTCTTCTTCTACCTGTGCCCTACTCATGGGGCACGCCTCACCTCTCCTGCAGTCTGCCTTTTTCTCTCCTATTTACTTTTCCTTACTGTGCCCTCAAACTTGCCTCAAAGACATCATGACTGAACGGACATATCAGTGTCTTAGAACAAAATGTGTCTCTAAGTGGTCTCTTGGAACTTACTCCTAACTGCCTTATTGTTTTCCAGAGTTTATCATGATAATCCCTAACACTGGATGCTATCAGTTTGCCAGTGTTTTTCCCACTTTGCCCTATGAGGAATCTAAGACTCACAGCTGATAATAAACCTGTGGTCTAGGATCTGATCACAGAGTGGACTCCAGAGGCTCCCAGCCACTGTGGGCACCTGGACTGGACTCCATGAAAATAGGCACTGGGTCTCATATTATTTTGTAAACTATAATGCCCATGCTTGGCAGCCAAGGCAGATTAAAAATAGCTGGGCTGATGAACGGTCTCAGACTGTTGCTTGGGGCAGTCTGTGGGGCTGGCTCTCCTGGCCATGTCCCAGTACCCTAAGCCAAATCTTAAAAATAAGAATCTCTTTTTGGCAGAAGAAAGAAGCAAGAGTTTTGGTAATTTCAGAAACTAAACTCCCTGAAAGGATAAAGATTTCTGCCCCTGTACAGTAGTAAAAATGCGTATTCTTAACAGAGTTCCAAAAGAGAATTTAAAAATTGTTTTGGCAGAAACTGCATTGTCAGAAAGTGATTATCACCTCCTCATTATTCATACATGATATAGGCTCCTGCATATTTGTTCATACACATTCAAGTGTATTTGAGAAAATATTAGGACTATTATTTTGTATTTTCTAAAATAAAATCAGTTTATGTAGTTCTTTCAAGATTTGAAGAAAAAGTTAGACATTACCATTCTAAATTCCAGGAGAACCTCAAGTTTGAGTCCTGGTAATGATTCCTGCCTGGTAAGGCCACACAAGCACAAATGCACACGAACAGACGTTAATGTGTGTGTATCTATAAACATAAACAACATTAATATGTGTGTATGTTACATATATCAAAATACATGGAAATCATTTATCTTAAAAAGCCAACTAGTTAAGAATTAAAAAAAAATATTTCAACTTTGTTATAAACTTGTAATTATATCAAACAGGAATTCCATAGCCTTAACAATTTTATGATTGAAAATTTCAAAACAAGGTATGTTCATTCTTTATTTGCACCAACTGAGAATAAAATCTCCCTCTGCTGGTTGTTTCAGTATTTGCAATTTTTCTGGCAAGATGGTGAAAAAAAGTGAAAAAAAAAAAAAAAAAAAAGAAAAAGAAAAGAAAAACAGCTTTTATTTTTAAACATTCCTAAAACTAAGTACTTAGGGACATATATGTATATTTAAATTCTAGTGTTTAGTTATCTAATACTTTTACCCAATATGCTGTGTAGAAGCAGCAGCTTAAAGCAGCATAAAAATTGCTGAGCTGGGCTGGGGATATATCTCAGTTGGTAGAGTGCTTGCCTCACATGCACAAGGCCCTGGGTTTGATCCCAAGGCCAGGTTCTGTGGCTGGCTTTGTAGGGGCTTGGCTAGCTGGAGGTTCCTGGACAAAGTGGACCCTCTCCAGCCTCGCTTCTTTATATTATATAATGAGAGGATTTCAGTGTATGTTCTACAAGAAGCTTTCTAACCCTTAAGGTTTTATGATTCTGAAAGTATTGATTCCCTTTCTTTTATAGGACTATATACATGTTTTTCAGTGATATAAAATAAATATTTAGAAAAATAAGATTAAAATGACAAAATGGGTATACATCAGTTGTACTAATGCTATCACAACGCCGTGGTGTTACATACTATAATAAAATTTAGAAAGTAATACCCTCAAGTGTTCCAAACAGACTGAACTTAGCATCTTTGATTGATCGGATACCTTAAATTACAAAAAAAATCATTATTTTACAGTCTTCTGATTAAAGTATAACACACAGTTGATAGTGTGTTATATCCAAATTTCAGAGAGGTTAAATGTGAAAAAAAAATATGTTTTTAAAAAAATCAATGAAGGGGCTGGGGATGTGGCTCAAGTGGTAGCGCGCTCACCTGGCATGCATGCGGCCCGAGTTCGATCCTCAGCACCACATACAAACAAAGATGTTGTGTCCGCCGAAAACCAAAAAATAAATATTAAAAAAATTCAAAAAAAAATCAATGAAAAAAAGATAGTTTCTGAAAGTACTACCATTGATGCCAGACTGCTCAATAATTGCAGTAGTCTGATGTGTCTTGAACAATTTTAAATAGTACTTTTCTCTCTTTATGTTTTCCTCTTCTCTGGTCTAAACACTTTTCCCTCCACCCTCCCAACTTGTTCTTTTTTCTCACTGTGTGAACCTGTTTTTAACTTTTTCCCTTAGACATATCTTATGGTTATTCTGGGAATAAACTATTGCTTAAAAGCTGAAATGAGATACTGTAATAACATTGCATCAAATATAAGCATGACCAGTGGTTTTCTGTTTTAAATATGAATAAGCATTAGCACTTGTGAGGTATTATTATTATTATTATTATTATTTTTTTGGTTTTTGGGTTTTTTTGTTTTGTGATTTATTTCAAGATGAATTAGTCAGTATTGGCCTCTCAGCAGGAATTGCCTAAGTTGTAAAAACACTGACAGTTCAGAGAACACTCCTTGATGAAGTCACTGGGAACATTAGTGCGAGATTTGTGATTTGACACCCTCTTTATTTCTCTGTTATTCATATTGAATTTATATACTTAAAAATAATATATGTGTGTGTGGGGGGGTTAGCACAGGATAATTTTTAACTTAGCTTTTAATATTTGCTTTTTTAATAATGAAATTGGATCACTATCTTTTGCCTTTAAAAATACTTTTAGTTGTAGATGGATACAATACCTTTATTTGATTTATTTATTCTTTATGTGGTACTGAGGATGGAACCCAGCACCTCACATTTGTTAGGCAAGTGCTCTACACTAAGCTACAGCCTAGGCTTCCCCCCCACCCCCCCACCCCCGCTTTTTTGGGTGGTTATTGTTGCATAACAGAGCAAACTGAAAGGGCTTCCAGTTACTCTGTAAAATTGAACCCCCATTTGAGTTAGGGTTTCTCTATCCCTTGTAGGAGACAACCTTGAGGGAGGAGCCCTCACCAGGGATCTGGCCTGAGATAAGGAGATCAGAAAAGGTAGACCAGGAAGAAGAAGCTGAGTGGCTTGGTGGGTCTTTAAGGAACTATTCTGAGCCTCTCCTTGCTTGAAGGCTGTTTTTCTTCTCTTGGTTGGAAGCCTAGATATGTCATGATTCTGCAGTGTCACTGACCCAAGCTGTCAGGTGTGGCAATACTAATCCCTTTGCTTGCCAAGTTTAGGGGATTTCCAGTAGTGAGGCTACTGGATTCTTCAGCCTGATGACTGGATGGGAAACTTAGAGTACACCATAAAACTCCGTCATTGCATTTGGAATTCATATCCAGAACTCTTAGACACTCTCCTTGGATCCCCAGTAATATGGGCGTCTAGTTCTGAATCAGTGCATCTCTTTATTGAGGCATGCCTTGTATTTTTCCTATTGAAACTTAGTAACATGCAAATAAATACGAGGCCAGTGTTTTTACTGAGGTGTTGTGAGAATTATCCATCTGGTGACTTTAATAACAGATTCAGGGAAAAGCAGAATGAGCTCCAGTTATTGGGAGCTAGATGGACCTGCCTAACTAAACCTTGAGCTGCTTGCCTCTGCTTTCAGTTGTGAGGAGAAAAGAAAGCAGTTCAATCTGGTTAACCCACTGTAGTGTAGACTTTCTATTGCTTGTAGCTGAGCCCTTTCCTAAATGATTAAGTCAACATAAGGTTGTTTATCCTTATTCTCTTTCCACTTTGTAATCATATTCATGTAAAACTGTTATTTTAAAACTTAATTCTCCATTGCCAACTGTTTTTAAAATGTACCCTGTAGTTTGCTCGTCTTAAAATGATCCCTTTCTGTGGCGGCCCCTTCATCAGATTGTGCTGATGGAAGCCAGTGTGCCCAGCCCTGGGTGAAGGCCCTTTCCATGGGGCTGCTGGCCCTGTGCCTCACCTCCTCACCTGTTCTTGGTAACACAGTCCTTCCCCTGTCTGCAAGGTAGGCTGTTAACTCTTCTTGTCAAAATTGGTTTTCCTTCTTCCTTGCTATTTTTGCTCATGATATTTGCCATCCTCAGATGTTTTCCTACCTTCTTCTCTAATTATCACAGGATCCAAGTCTTAAAAGGGGCCATAAGTCACCTAATTCAGTTTCATTTGCAAATTTTATGAACATGCCTTTGTTTTCTTGTTGGTCAACATGTATCTTTTCTTCCCTAGCAGTTTCCAAATTTCTTGAGGTTTCAAAGCTGCTATTTTAGGAACCTTAGTATTGTCTCACCCAGGGTTATACATCATGATTTCATTCCACACTGGAGCAATATTTTGATTTCCAGTGTAGGTTCCATGTTGTGCTAACTGCTGGGGATATCATAGGAAGCAACATTACCAGAGCCCTGGTGTATTGTAGCAGTCTGAAGAGCAAGGGTTATAGATGGTGATTACATAGTTGTACATGTGTGGACATGGAGGGGCCTGGATCCACACTTGGAGGGTCATTGAAAGCTCTCCCACAGATACAATGGTTTGTTTGAGATCTGAGGGAGGAGAATAAATAGAAGGCAAGGACACAGTGTTTTAGGCAGAAGTAGTTGCATGCTCAAGGGCCCTATGTTGGGAAGGAGCATAGGTCTTTCAGGAAACAGAAAAAAAAAAAAAAGTGTGGTTGGAGTGAGAGAATAAGGAAGAGATTGTAGGGAATAAAGTTGAAGGGTAGATTAAGGCTATGGACCTGCTGTGTCAGTCAATTCCTATAATCATGATACTGGTCACAGTATTTATTTTGAATCAGCTACTTACACGGGTATTGTTAATGCTCATGTAAAATGTGTTGTTGAATATCTTCCTTGAAAGGGAGAATTTAAGACTTTTCTTGCTACCTGATTTCTCTACACTATGTACTATTTTGCTCTTAGTAAATATTTGACAGCTCGCAAAATAATACAGAATGGCAATAAGAAAGCAACAGCTTTTCTTGAACTATTAGGGTCTTTTGGAACAGTCTTTGTTTCTAAAATATAACATTTAAAAAACACTGTTAGAGATTTGGAATAAGTAATAATGAATATGTTACTTCCCATTCCCTTCGAGGGAACACACTGAATTGCTTAATTCAAAATATCTAAGAATGTCTCCTCTTATCTTACAACACTGCATTCCTTATTTAGAAAAATATAAAAATCCAGGGCTACTCTGACCTCGTTATAAAAATATTTCACATGCTTTAGGTACATTGCCTATCTATTAAAAACAATAACAAAACAATCTTAAAACATTAGAATCCTACTTTAGTTGGGTGATAAACTTTTAAAGAATAATAGAAATAAGCTGTGCTTTGTAGCCTTGAGCATGGGAAGTTTCTTTGGGACTTGTTTTTTATTTAAAAATTCCTATTAATTATGTGTTAATAGTACATATCATTAATAGATATAAGAAATAATTAACAAAATTATGTTTTTGCATAACAATATATACTTTTCAATATGATATCATCATATTTAATTGGTTTAAATTTTTTAAAACTAAATATTAATTAGTTATATTAACTTAAAATTAAATTTTAATTTTCCTAAAATGGAAACTTTGATACAGAAGATAACCAGTGCTAATTATGACCCAAATATCTTTTTTCTTCACTTTGCTCTTTTTTTCTTTTCCTTCATTTCATCATATGGATTCTTGCTCTTTTTTTTTTTTTTTTCATGGTTACTCTGTGCTTGTTTATTTATTTTTTCTTTTTTTCCTGCTGAACAACAATGGGTCCCTCTTCTCTGTACTATCCTCTGAAGAAACAAGAATAAGTGGGGCAAACCTATGGAGTATTAATTACTTTCCAGTCCTGGCAGGTCTGAAGCCCCCTTGCTACTCTGTGGAACTGTTGAATGACCAGCTGAGAACTCTTGAGTTCACTGCAAATATTCCAGAATGGACCCAGACTGACAGGAGCTGCCTATCCCATTTCATCGCATTCCTTGGGGTCATCAGGGAGGAGAAGAAAAGCTGTTTGCTTAGTCTTTAATCAGCTTTTCCTTACAGCTTTCCAAACAATTCGTTCTTGGAGTCAAAATTTCAGAAGATTGTTTGTTACAGAGAGATACTGAGCGTGCTCTGGGAGCACATCTAGGCTTATTGAAATAACTTTCAATTTCTCTATCTTTTGCTTATTTTCAAATATATATATTTTTTTAAAGAAATGGCCTATGGCCTACACTATAAATGTTTTATCTTTTTAACCTGGAGACTTTAGGGCCTTCAAACTTCTCCCTGAACATTATAATTTTTTTGTTTTCTCACTGAATAGTAATATTGTTGTCTTCTTCTTTAAAAATAGGTTCACTTTTGAGTCTTTTCCTCCACTTACTTTCTATGGAGGGCAGTCCAGTGGAGGAGCTGGTATGTAAAGTGCATAAAGACACCTCTTCAATAGGACTTGTGCCCAAATACAGGTGGGCTCCACCCACATTCCAGCACATCCCTTCAGGGATTCCTATGGCTATTGACTTTTCACTGCTACCTGCCACATGCTCCTAGAGCAAGTTTATTTATTTATTTTTTAAATACTCATTTTTAAGTTTTAGGTGGACACAATATCTTTATTTTACATTTATGTGGTGCTGAGGATCGAACCCAGTGCCACATGCATGCATGCTAGGTGAGCACTCTACCACTGAGCCACAACTCCAGCCCCTAGAGCAAGTTTTGAAGTTGTAAACTACTCTGCAGGTCAAGATTGTCATGATTGCCAGCAAAACAGTGGCACCAAAGAGTTCCCAACTTAGCTGGTGTGTACACTCAGGCTTTCTTGGGAGCCCTGTCTACATGCTGGTGGGATGTAATAAACAGATGTTTTCTGAGCTGTACTTCCCTTATTAGTCATTCTGCTCCATCGATGAAACAAGGTTCATTCTAGAAATTATTTGGGGCCCAGGAAAATTTTCTTCCTGTTGGCATGCAATTTCAAATAATCTTATAAATAAAGTGTTATGAGTAATACTCTCATACTTTTTATTTTTTTCCCCACTTTATAAAGCAAACTGGAAGTTTGGACCACTGAACTGGAAATATATAATATCCCTTTATTAAATAGCATGATTATATAAACTTAAAATCTTTTTCTCTGACAGCATGTGGAGGAAACAGTATACTGATATTTCATTATAAGGATTCTTAAGAAAAGGTCTTTGGTTTTTACAGAATCATGAAAGTTAGCATTAATACATATTAGTCAGATAGTGTTTCTGATGAGTTGACTTTTTTCCTGAAACAGGAAGACTGAGCATACTTTCTGCAAAAGGAACACTCAACTCTTCTAGAGACATAAGGCTTAGATTGATGTTTCCTTTTTAACATATTTAAGGGAGAAATGGATATAAATAAAATAGTTTTTAACAGTGGTATTCCACTGGTAGTGAAAAAAGTCTTCATAATGAGATCCACTGAATGAATCTCAGAGATGACAGGATTTACTCCTGTGCAATATTAACCTAGGTATAATTATACCATTCATAGACAAATGTGTATTTTGGATAAATATCAGCATTAAATAGGATTTTTAAAAATAAGGGTTTGAAATGGAGTTCAAACAAAAGTCTTAAGTTTTTCTCTCAGTAGATTTTATTTATTTTAGAAATGAATATGTGTGCTTATGCCAGAAGTTTAAGTTGGCCTACACCCTCTTAAATTTGTGTCTTTCAATTCTCAGCAATTTATTTATTTTTTCACATTTGCAGTAACATAGTCTGAACAAAACAATGACATTTCCCGATTGGTTAGTTAAATTTCTCACTTTCCCCAATTTTACCTCCTGCTCTGTTCTTACCCTCTTTTCTATTCTGGCTGAGGCTTCAGAATGCCCTAGTTTTACATGTTCTTAGCCTCTTTAAAGTAGAAGACAGAGCATGTAAAATAAGAGGCATGCTTCTGTGATCACAGGTGATGAGCTTTTCCTGCAAGAAAATACATGGGAATAGTGAGGAGGTGAAGGGAACCTTTGCAGTAGCCACTGGTCATTCTCTCCATTCCTGGCCTGGTATGTGCAGCAAGGAGCTGCAGCAGTGACTTACCATTGCTCCACCTGAAGGAGCAGTCCAGAGTGGCAGCCTATTGTCCTCTCGGAAGTGGGCATCTTTACACTGCTTTTGTCAGAAGCACCCACCATGCTTGGTCCAGTCAGTTTGACTACAACAGCGTGAATGTATAGTGGGAGCATCCTTTAGAATGCCACCAGTTTTCTAGCACAGATGCAATACTTGCAAACATAGTCTACCCAGGTGCAAACCTGGGCCATGCTGAGACTACAGAAAGATCCTGGCATCTTAGTGACCTGCATGTGTTAGGTAAAAAAGTAAATGCAGATTCGGAGACAATCATAACTGGCTTCAAAAACATATTTTCATGATCTTGTTCATATGACTTTATAGCCATCTCAAAGATTAAAACCCAGATTTGCAACCTGGAGTCAGTTCTTACCTAAAATTTTTTTATGATGAAAAATTGCCTCTCTGTTTCTACTGAAAAGAAGTTTAATTTTCTAAGCATAGAAATTTCAAGTAAAAATCACATACTTCATGACAGAAAATATTTCTAAGGTAAATGTTATAAATAGGTTTTGAGTACTTGTTATGGGCAAAATGCTGACAGGTTTGCAGTGAGCCCAAAGTTCACTCACTCTGAAGACTTTTATTAAGCCAGCATTGCCCAGGCTAGTTCCCCATGATACAGTCATACATGGTGAATAAATGGAGATTTTCCTTAAAGGAGCTTGTTAGCGTGGCTGAGGAGAAAGACAGCAGACAGATAATTACAAAACAAAATCACGTGAAAGGGCATATTATAAAGCCTTGGGTAGTTAGGGTAGACTTTCTGGAGACAGTTCTATTGGAACTGTGGTCAAATTTATGTAGGAATTGGCCAAAGGAAACATGTTATTGGTGATGGAAGCATTGAAATATATTCCAGGTGGAGGATATCACATGTGTAATCAAGAAAGAATGGGTTGCAAGTGTTTATCACAGAGTGACCTATTCCATAAGACACTAATCCCATAGAGGAGGGCTCCACACTCATGACCTCATCACTCCCAAAGGTCCCACCTGCAAATACCTTCACTTTGGGATTAGAGTTTCAACATAAGAATTTGAGGTGAAACAAGCATTTAAGTTTTTGCAGTATGGTTTATATACCAACAGTGACTAACAGTCACAGCTTCGGCCTACTATCTTCCCAGGTTTAAGCCCAGTGGAAAAGAGGGTCCCTTCTATGGTTATGGAACAGAAATTTGCATTGGCTCTGGCTCTGAGTAGGTCATTTGCCTCTGTTAAATAATAACTGCTGTCAGGGGCATCTGGATACTGATTGGTCAAACTAGGAAATAATCTTCCACCTTGGAGCAGAGGTTGGACTGGAGGCAGTTATGCACTTATAAATTGGCTTTAAAAATTAGAAAGAAAAAAAAGGCTTTTTAAAAGCCTTAGTGTTTGTGGCATTTATTAGTTTCTTTAGTATAAATACTTCCATCATGGCTGATTTGAAGATGCCTGACTTGCATGATTCCTGAATGTTTAACAGTCAGCTCCTGTAGGCTAGTTGCAGCAGCTCCAGCACACCATCTGTGGGCTGAAGGAAGAGCTGCCAGAACCACAAGGATTTCAGGTGAGGGAGGGCATGGTACTTTAAAAGGAAATCAAAATGGTGCCATAAAGAGGGGTGGTGCCAGGTACCCAAAGCCAACAAGTAAGTATGTACTATTCCATTTAAGAATTTGTACACATTCTTAAGTAGTTTCTTTGGATAACAGTTTTAAGGATCATATAATATTCCATTCTGTGAAAGTTTACCTTTCTTTTACTGTTGAATGTTTAAGTTGGTAGAATTCTAAATAATACTTCATTGGACATGTCAATGCCCAAAGCCATTTTGTACACTTAACACAGGTTTGTTGAGATAGTTTGCTTATGTGCAATTACTATGTTCAAGGAATGGACTTTTTAATGCTTTTAATAAATATTCTCTAATAGATGTACAAAATAGTTTTACCACTTTATATCATTCCCATCATTGTAGGAAAGTAATTATTTCATTATATTGTCATTAAGTATAATTAAAAAATAATTGATAGGACAAAATTGAATATCATTTTGTTTAGCATTTGTTCAAATTTCTAAAAATTCAGATATTTCAATGTTCTTACAATAGACATACTTCATATATTGAATTTTCCTCTCATTTCCCAGTTGAGTGTTTATATGTGATCTTACCATACTATTGTCATAGACATTTATCTTCTTTTACTTAATTAACACATAGAATAGTTACAATTGGAAATTCTTGAGCCCAGAGCTCAGCTTGATAAATGTTGATGGGGTATTTTATATAAAACTCTGACTCTGTATAATTGAGGGTAACACTGGCTGATCTAATAGATAAATCCTAATATACAGTGAGTCAGCACAATAGAAATTTATCTCTTGCTCATGTTAGTGTTT
Source organism: Marmota flaviventris (assembly GCF_047511675.1). NCBI lineage: Eukaryota > Metazoa > Chordata > Mammalia > Rodentia > Sciuridae > Marmota > Marmota flaviventris. The sequence continues at coordinate 66,930,914 of NC_092508.1, forward strand.
CATAATGACTTTTCCCAGTTAAACATCTTCCTCGAAGTCATTTAAGGACAAAACCTCATTCTTTCCCATGATTTTCCTTTTCCCTTGGGCTATCCACACAGCTGTTTCCATTCAGTGGGGGAGGGGTGAAAGGGAATAGGGGATGAAATTTGGGAGAATTTTATGGCATCCTGGAAGTGCAGCAGTTTTTACGCACACATTCCACTGACTCAAACTCAATCCCCTGGCAACATTAATTGCAAGGGAGTAAAGAAAAAGGATGTGGTGAGCATCTATCCAGTATTTGCCCAAACTTCTATATCTGAAATGGAAAAATGTTTTCAAACAGTCTGATTTTGTTCCATACTACATAAGTGCACCTGGGAATAAATCACTAACATTACAGAGATTATGTACAAGATATGAATAGGGAATGGGAAACTTAAAGTATTGATAAGAGATATATAGATTTTTAAATAGAGCAAAGTGGTGGGGAAAATTTTTTGAATAATCATTGAATGGCTTTTAGTTTAGACAATACAAAAAATGTGGAGTTTGTTGGGTAAAGTGACCTTGACAAATAACTTTTGGATAGGTAGCATTCAGTGTATAAGAAAATTAGTATAATCAGCTCAACTAGTAAACTGGCTTATTAGAATGTTATTTTAATTAAATATTTTAGTGAAAAATCTGTTTATGGATTGGGGAAAATCTTTGTAAATCACATATCTGATGAAGGTTAATATATAAAAGAACAATCCTTACAACCTGATAGCAGAAAAACAATGGGCAAAGGTCCTGAATATACATTTCTCCAAAGGAGACAGAAAAATGTCCAACAAGGATATGGAAAGGTGCAGATCATCACTAACCATCAGGGAATGCAGACCCATTATGAAATATCACCAAAAAGCCCTTAGGATGGCTGTTCTGAAGATAAAGGAAGTATTGGTGAGGATATAAAGAAAGGGAAATGCTTATGCTATTGGTGGGAATTTAGACCAGTTCAGGCATTTTGGAAAATGGTTTGGAAGTTTCTAGAGAAATTAAATACAGGATGACCGTATGACCCAGATATCTCTCTTCTGGGTACGCCCAAAGGAAATAAAATCACTACCTCTTGAAGATATTTGCACTGCCACATTTATTGCAACGTTATCAATAATAATAGCCAAAATATGGAAACAATCTAAATGTTCCATCAAAGATGAATAGATAAAAAGAACTGTGGATTTGTGCATATACTCAGTTGTATATGCATATAAAAATCCACAATGGAATATTTATTAAGCTTTAAAAAGGGAGATCCTGTCATTCACTACAACATGTATGAACCTGGTGGAAACTATTCTAAGTGAAATAGCCAGACATAGAAAGAAAAATATTGCATGATTTCAGTTGCACATGGTATCTTCTTTTATTAAGAAATTTAAATACAGAAACAGGGACAGAGTGAGGAGAAGGGGAATGAGAGACATAGATCAAAGATACAAACTAACAAATATATAGGATGTGGACATTTCCAAAGGTCTAATGTATATCATGAGGACTAAATTAGTCATTGTATTTGGAATTTTTACCAAATGAATAGATTTAAATTGTTCTTGCCATAAACAAGAAATAGGTAACCATGTGAGATGATGGATATGTTAATTCACTTCACTATAATAACTATTTAATTAACTATATTTATCTTAAAACATCATGTTGTATACCTTTAACGTATGCAATAAAATTTATTTTAAAAAAACAAACAAGAATATTTTAGCTCTTTTTTTCTCCTTACACAGGTGATTAAAGTGTACAGTGAAGATGAAACCAGCAGGGCTTTAGAGATACCCAGTGACATAACTGCCCGAGATGTTTGCCAGCTGTTGATCCTGAAGAATCATTACATCGATGACCACAGTTGGACCCTTTTTGAACACCTGCCTCATATAGGTCTAGGTAAGTTTAAAGAATCATAATCTTGCATCATTTTTTGTGCCCTGTAGGTCATATGGCAAAGATTTTCTTCAGATATATAAAAGTAAACAAAAGGGAATATGATCAGATCTTTTCTTTACTTTTTATTTTTCATTGTTGGTGATTGGTCATGAAAGTATCACCAAATGGAAACAAGAATAGAAATATTATAAATTTAGCATTATTCCTTGTTTAAATAATGATATACCAGAATTTTAGAACTAAACCATAGAGTTTAAATCTTCTTCTTCTTCTTCTTCTTCTTCTTCTTCTTCTTCTTCTTCTTCTTCTTCTTCTTCTTCTTCTTCTCCTTCTCCTTCTCCTTCTCCTTCTCCTTCTCCTTCTCCTTCTCCTTCTTCTTCTTTTTTTTTTAAGTGGGGTTGCACTATGTTGCCCAGGCTGATCTTGATCTCCTGAGCTCAAGGGATTCTCCTGCCTCAACTTCAAGAGTATAGGTGGTACACACACGGCCATGCCCAGCTCTGAGTTCAAATTGAAGGAAAGAAATTTAATAATGATCTTTGGAAACACAATGAAACTTTGTTTGAGAAGTTGACAAAACAGAATGTTATTTGGACTATTTTTTATGTTGATGGCAGTATGGGCAATTATAAGTATCCACAGTGGAAACTTATAATTGCCCATCATCCCTCCTTTCTTGTTTGTTTTACTCTTTTTGTGGTGCTGGGGATCAAACCCAGGGCCATGCATGCTGTCTACCAATGAGCTATACCCTCAATTCCCAATGGTCATTCTCTCTCTTTTTTTTTTTTTGGGGGGGGGGCGGTACTGGGGATTGAACTCAGGTGCACTTAACCACATACCCCAGCCCTATTTTGTATTTTATTTAGAGACAACATCTCACTGAGTTACTTAGTGCCTTGCTTTTGATGAGGCTGACTTTGAACTCACGATCCTCCTCCCTTAATCTCCCCAGCCAGTTGGATTATAGGCGTGTGCCACCGTGCCCGGCTTGTCATTCTCTTAATAGTGATGTGCACCGTAGATTTTACTTGAAAAGTATAGAGAACTTCTTTACATTTTGAGGGTATAAAGATTAACTTTTCAATTTTTTAAAAAAATTATTTGTTCTTTTAAATTGTATATGACAGTAGAGTCTATTTTGTCCTATTTATACAAACATGGAGTATGTCTTATTCTACTTCAGATGCTAGTCTTGTGGATGTACACAATGTTGAGTTTCACTGTGTTCTATTCATATATGTACATAGGAAAGTTGTGTTAGATTTAAACCACTTGTCTTTCCTATTCTTATCCTCTTCCCTTTCCTTCATTCCCCTTTTGTCTAATCCACTGAACTTCTGTTTTTTAATTGGAAATGAGGTTTTGTATTATGAACCATGGAGAGTTTTTAAAGCTTCTTTTAATAAGTTATAAAGAATCCATTACTAAAGGGAGACAGGGTTCAACAATAGTTTTATTCCCTATTTATTTTTATAGATATTGATTTTTAAAAAACATGTTTATAGATAAGTAGATGAGAACAGAAGGAGTTTGTTATGACAATACCATTCAACTCTTTGAACTCTGTATTAGTTTCCTGTGGTTGCTATAACAAATTATCACAAACTTTGTTGCTTAAAATAACAGAAAATTTCCTTTTACACCTCTAGAGATCTGAAATCAGTAACAGTGGGTTGAAATCAAGGTGTCAGCAGGCATGTACTCTGGGGAAGAGTATATTCCTTGCCTCTTGCAGATTCTGGAGGCTGTAAGCATTCCTTGGCTCATGGCTGCCTTACACTAATCTTTGTCTGCGTGCCTTCTCTTCTGTCTGCACCAAATATAATCCCTCTTTCTTATAAGGGCCCTCCTAGATAATCCAGGAAAATCTCATTTTGAAGATCCTTAATTTGATCACATCTGCAGTCTTTTTTTTTTTTTTTCATAGAAGGTGACATTCACAGGAATTCAGATGGAGTTATTTTGGGGAGCTATTATTCATCCTATTGCAAATTCCTTCTCATTATACATTAAAAACTTTAGTAATAAGTCATCAAAATCATTTTAAATAACTTATCATTGACAGCTCAATTACTTCCTTCAATTTGTCTGAAGAATTGTGAAAGAATTTTATAACTAGTCATTAGAGTCATTCACTTTCTCATCTGACTGCCAGTATACAAAATTGTCCCTTTGTTTGATAGGTTCCAGGGTTTACACCCCAGAGAAGTGTTTCCAAAGTAAGGTTCTAGTCAGATGAGAGATTTGCCATTCTCTGATGAAACAGAATTTTAAAAAATGATATTGGCAGAAGTGTGTTCTTAGGAGGATTCATATTGAAGAGACCCTTGTGAAGTTGATGTACCTCACGCTGCCTGCATTCCCTGAACCCTTAAAAAGTGTTGGTAGACTTCGGGTTTGATGAGGACTGTCCTGGGACATGTCAGAAACCCGAGGAGAGGACAGAGTGAAACCTGTGGAAAAGAAGCTAAAATAGTTCCACAGTCTCCATGGGGATTTGGAACCTGAGCACCTCTGCAGTTGACAGCTGATGAGTTGCAGCAGTGCCAGCTGATGGTGACAGCTGAGTGAGGATGGTTACATACCTGCCAGAGAGCCTGCGTTCTGAAGCAGTCTGCAGTGGCCAGCTCGGCTCCCTGTCTCCTAGGACAGAGAAAGCTCACTGTGTATTTTCCTCATTGTCCTTTCTGACTAATTTAACTTCTCTTTGTGATAATCAATCTCACAAACTATGATGCTCTCAAAAGATATCTGCCATATCTCCAAATTATTTAATTTACTTATACTGACAAGAATATAGCTTTATTTAGCATCACATATAGCCATAGTACCTCATCCTCTTTTCTTTGGAGGGGAACTTTAAAATTATTCTTTTGGTTATAATCACTACAATTTATCCCTAGCAAATAGCTTTCAAGTTCAGTAACATAGATCTGCTCTGCAAATCGAGTAGCAGTTTTCATTGAGAACACTGAAAATTATTTATACTAAAGAATGAAATGTACAAGTCTTTTATTGGAAAAGCTTAAAATGGAACATTGCAAAATTAATTTGAGCTACATACTAAATTTAAACATATAATAATATCAATGTATTTTTCCATTACTGTGTTTTCTAGAAGTTGCTGAAATAAAATCAGAGATTTGAGCATAATATCTCCTGGTTTCATCAACAGTGCTTTAGACCAAACAATGAGAAGGAATTTTAGTTCTGGCATTTTCTTTTTTTTTGCATTCATATTATTTATTAAAGCAAAACAGTTGCAAACATAAATTCTACCCAAATGCTAACATTTATAATATTACACAGCCTCCAGTTCTTTGTCTAACAGTGTAATAGGAAAATAACCATTATGGAGGTGGTGTGGTTTTCCTGAACACCAAATATAAACAAATATGTCTTTGAAATGTTTTTGTTGTTGTTATTGTTTGTGCTTTTGACAAACCTATAAATACTCTTGCAATATATATTTAATCAAGTAATGGAATTAAGAAACATTTTTTTGCATTTGCATATTAAATGAATAAAAAGAAGTAGAATGAGGTTATTATTTCTTCCTTAAATATGATATGCAGTGACAGATATCCTTTGTCAATAGAATGACTCCTGACACCTCCCTATAAGTCTTTAATGAGTGCCGTTGATATAAAGAACCAAAGGACAAACTCTTTGCCAAAAGTTTGGTGACCAGCTAGTTAGCTCTGCATGTTGTTCAGGAGACATCCTTGACCTCTTTTGGACTAGAGTGATAAGTTTTCCATTGATAAAATTTATGATGCAGGAGACCAAACCCAAGGCCTTGTGCAAAACAGAGAAGTACTCTACCTCTGGCTACACCCTTAACCCTAAAAAATATTTTCAAATACAAAAATAAATCAGTTCACTGTAAATAACTGAGAAATAAACAATAATCTTAAGAATTAAACATAATTATCCATAATTTTACAACACTGAAATAACTTCTGTTAGCATTAAAAATGTCTTTAAATAGTTTTCCTATTTTAACAAACTCTCCTTTTGTTTTCACGTTTGTAGACTGCTTTCCTTTTTATTTTTTTGTGCATAAAAGAAAACCCTTGAGTGTTCTTTTTCTTCCCCCCCCCCCATTTCACTTCATAGATTCCACATAATGTAGGAACATAGGAACTTCCCCAGCTTCCCTTGGCTGTCTTCCCTAAACAGTTTAGCAAATATTTACAGACAGGTTTATACTGACTTTTGTATAGTTTTGTAGATCCTGGAGACACAGTATGTAGTAGGGAAAGAAGGATAAGAATGTTAATATTTGTTCTCTCTTAGGTGTCGATAAACTCCAGGGAAGGAAGATTGGGTGAAGGACAGCAAGTGGAGGTGGGTGGGAGAGATGTGCTTTAAATAGAGGCATGGGAAGACCTCTCTGAGAAGGTGTGCTTGAGTGCAGACCTGAAGCACACAGCTAGCAGGCCAGAGGGAGATTGTTGTGGATCCAGGAGACAGGAAATGGAAAGGGCCCAAAGTGGCAATGTGCTTGTATGCAGGAAGCAGCCCAGAGGCCAGTGTACCTTGAGTAGTGTCACTACAGTGGAATGTAATGGCAGAACACAGCACAGAGCCACCAGAGGACCAGATCCTATAGGGCCTCATAGGCATGAAGCAGGCCTGGATTTTATCCTGAGAGAGAGAGAAAGCAATTAGGGGTGTCTGAGCCCAGAAAGCAATATGATCTGATTTAATTTAAATATATACTACTGGGCTGGAAATGTAGCTTAGTGACAGAACACTTGCCTAGCATGTGTGAGACTCTGGGCTGGATCCACAAAAGAGGCCAGAATTAAAGTTTTGACCCTTGGAGGATAAGCAACTTTGCTTTGCTTTTACAGCAAACTGCCTGTGGCTTATGGAAATTATCCCTGCCTCTCTTTCTCATTTGTGCTAGTTGTGCATGACCCATTGTGCCCCATTTACACGTATTCTGCATATTTATGAAATTTAGTGGTTTTGAGAGATCTTGAGACCTTATAGGGAAGAACATTTAGATTTTCAGAATAGAAGAGAGTTGAGGGTTTTTCTCTCGCTCCAGTTGGTCAAAGCTCATGTTCCTAGGATTATGTGGTGAGTTTCTTTCTGTCTCATTCTACATCTCTGTCACTCAGGCATACTGTAATCTAAATCTTGAACTCCAAGAACATTTTCACATAGACTTTCTTTCCAAGGTGGTACTAAAGTTACTGAGATCAAACTGAGCCAATCTGGTTCACTTTATAAAAAGGCTGATAACTTATTTTATCTGAACAACATGAGAAATCATGTTGGAAATCGCTTGCTCTTGAATTTGTATAACTTAATAGTAATATTATGTTTGGAACTTTGAATTTAATAGTGACACGTCATATCTTCTGGTCATAATTATTAATATATGCTGCTGAGAATTTTTTTTTTGGTGCTAATGCTCAGAACCCAGAGCCTCATGTATGCTAAACTCACACTGTGCCATTGAGTATCCACTCAGCCCGATTTTGAGAATTTTAATAGGCAGAATAAATCATTTAAAGCAACTAAATACCCCAATTTTGTTCTCTGAATTGCCTAATTTGAGTGCGTGTTAGACTGTGACTCTAGATGTACACACTATTTTATAGACATTGAATTTTTTGGCTTCTCATTATTTGTTTATGACAAATATTCCAAATCTACAGTTCTCTCCAGTCAAAAATAGCTATCGAATTTTAAATGTCACTGTATCAGCAAATATTTTCCCTTCTTTTATGTTGTAATATACCAGATTTTGTAACTGGTGTGCTTTGCTCAATAACCACTGGATGTCACTATAGCTCCTCCGATGGAGTACTCTTTTTGTATAATTACTGTAAGAGGAACTTGGTGGGGGAGTGGACTTCAGCTTCAAGTCCTCTGGAACTTAATGGGATCCATGTTTGTCTTGCTCCCATTTTGATTCCTAATTGAAGCCATGGTACGAAGCAGTGGCAATTAGCACATACCTCCAGCACATACCTATAGACTCCTTGGGAAAAGGAATTAATTGTATTTTAGTATTATTACTAGGAACAGCTGAGATTTCCATTGTGGATATCATTGTAGAGTGGCTTTAATAAGCAAAATGAATGACTGGAGGCTTTTAATGAAACCGTTTTTATGTGTGCAGCCACGTCCACGTGATCTCTTTAAGACAAAAGCAATGTACAGTGCAGGGAGGGGACAGTTCACTGCTGCCTGCTTTCAAGTTGCTCCTTCACATTTTTTTTTCCTTCTTAACAAAACAGGCAGTGTTTTCTTGTTTTCTGGGGCTGATAGGTTGCTGTGCTTTCTGTGCTGTGTATAACTAACCGACTCTCAGATTTGTGGTCACCTTTATCACCAGCAAAAAAAAGTCCTGAAGCCTTTGGAACATGTGATGTATGGCTCCTGTATAGTGAACCATGTGCCCTGATCTTGCAGCTTTTAAAAGACCATAGTGTCCCGATAGCACACGTAAGGCTGGAAATGAAAAAAATACTTAAGCAACAAGAATACCAATTGCTCTGCCTGCATGCACCTCCTGATTCAGCCAATATTCCTTCCACATGTTCTCATAGCTTCGGCTGCTTGAGTTCAGATCCCACCAGTTCTCTCCTCAGGATTCTGTTCCTGGTTCTCTTTCTTCTAGTTGTACCAAGGTTATCTATCTGAAGGCAGACATGATTCTTATGCCATATGGGGCCAAGTTCCTCTGTGGGCCTTATAGTACCTTGTGACCTGCCTGCCCCTTGTATCTGCAGCCCATGTCACATCTAGCCTCACCGTTTGCAGTTCAAGAACTGCCTACAAATTTCTGATGCACTGCAGTTTCTTCTCAGTGTCCTTGCTCCTGCTGTTGTGATTCCCAGGAATCCCTTTTCTGCCCATGTTTATCTGACTTACTACTATGCATTTTCCAAGGCTTAGTTATTTCAGCTAGCCCTTTCTTTAAGATACCTATGAAAACAAAGTAAAAATGAAACCTTCAGCTGTTCACGGTGAGTGACAGCTAACATAGTACCACAGTCTGAGGAGGTTCAAAAGAAAAAAGCAGTTGGGAGCCTCTTGCATTCAACCTATCATAGTCACTTTTTCCATCTGAGAGCAAGTAGGGAGACACATCTACCTCCTTCACAGATGTGTCTCCCCCTAGATGCACACTACAGGTGCTCTGAAGCTATTTCTTGAGATGATCAGCACATTTGCTGGAACCACTTCTTCTCATACATCCCTTGGGAAATTGCAAATCCTGAAAAACAGAAGTATAGGAGGCATTAGGAGTGTTGGCAATATTTTGTGTCCTGGGAGGTGTTGCTCCCACAAGTACATGCTATCTGCAGGAGTGAGAAACAAGCACTTTGGATAGGAATTAGATATTAGGCTATTCAAAGCAAATTATTTACAATATCAATTAACCAGGAAAGTGAAGCTTAATGGTATAATAGAAGAATGTTATAAATTATTGTATATTCATGAGCTACAACATTTTTGATCATATAGCTTTTGGTTATGTTTTTGAAGTTCTTCTTTAAACACTGATGTGGGAAAATATACAATTTGTAATGATGATTAAATAAAAATAGCATATCAAATATATAATGTTTCCTGAATTTTATGAAAAATGCACACACATACCCTCTTGTAGAACCAGAGAAAAAGACAAGAGGAGGTTATTCCAGATTGATATATTTAAACATGAATTGTGACTACCACTTTTCTTTTCTCTAATAAAAATGCATCCTTTTAGTAATAAGAAAATAAGAAAAATAAGAAACAGAGACAATTTTAAAATAAAGAAATTTAAAAAGACTTAGCTAAGTTATCTTCCTGAAGCCCCAAAGTAGGCCAAATTCTATACCATTTCCTACAACTATCTTAATGATAATCATATTATTAAAATTAGACAGTAATTCTATGGGAACAAGGACTCTGCACTTACATACATCTTTGAAATTTATGGTCAAAGACAAATAAGTGTGTTTTAAACTAAGTTGTACTAAACTGTAAAATATTTATATCAAATAATTTAAAGAGTCAGGCGCAGTGGCACACACCTGTAATCCCAGAGGCTCAGGAGGTTAGGAAAGAGAATCGCAAATTCAAAGCCAGTCTCAGCAAAGCAACTCAGTGAGACCATGTCTCTAAATAAAATACAAAATAGGGCTGGGGATGTGACTCTGTGGTTGAGTGCCCCTGAGTTCAATCCCTGGTACTACTACTACTACTACTACTACTACTACTACTACTAATAATAATAATAATAATAATTGTTATTATTTAAAGAATGGATTGCAAAAATACAGAAATGGAAGAGGCTTAGAAAGGAGGCCAAAGAAACCACATGGCATGCCCAGCTGGAAATTTACTCTGAATCCTTTAAGGATGCACTGGATAGCTTGGAATATATGGAAGCTGTTTATAGAGCTTCTGATATTTACCCAGTCATCTTCAGATAACATATATGCAAACATTTTGTGGAGAATAAGGCTTTCTATGAATGTAAGTGGTGATTTTGGGGTCTGAGTTAATACAAAGTGTATTTCAATTCACTGGAGAACCAACTACAGGGCTTTTATAGTCATCAAGCCAAAGTGTCACAATTTTCCTATTATCACACTCGGGGAGATGAATCTGGCAGTGGCAATTTTCTGGGAGATCCTGGCGGTATTAAGTAGTATTCTTAGGTTAAGGAACCTTTTAGAAATTGAGCCCTGTTTTATTCTTTGCTTCTTCAGTTTTTGTTTTGCTTGGTCAGAGGCTGTTCATTTTTATCTGAAAATAAGATTGACAAAAACGTATGTAGTTTCTACCCAGTGCAGAGAAGTACAAGGACCATTTGTCTCCTGGAGTTTCCTGTAACAAAGGTACACAAAGAATTGTTTTCTGGGCGAATTAGAGGTAAAAGCCACTTTTGTTTCTTCTCTTATCAAGTGATGAGAAGAGTAGGGACTCAGGTTTCTATTTGAGCCCCACGCTGTACTTTCAGTAGATTCAGCGAAGAAATCCAGGCAGAAGGTCACAGGTGAGCACTTTCCATTCTTGGAGGATTGAGGTTTTTTTAAAAGACTTTGAAGTTAAATCAACAGTTTCAGAAGAAACTTTTCTTTCTTCTTCTTCTTCTTCTCCTTTTCTTTTTTAGAAGTAAAGTTCCTGAAAATTAAACAGAATTACACATAGTTATCATTATTTGGTACAGTTTTCTTTTCCTATTACCATTAGAGCTCACTGATATATTTGAAACAAAACTAAAACTTAAAAACAGTATGAAGCTTTTGTTTTTGTTTTTGTTTTAAAGAAGCTGTTTAAACTCTTTGAATCTTTTCTTTCCTTTTCACCCTTCATAGTTGCTATTTTCAAGTAATTTAAGAAGACTTTCTTCCTATTTTTCTGCCTACATATATGTAATATTTGATAATTATAATTCACTTTACAATGTCTGGAAAATAATTTCAGAAAAATGTTTAAAAATAGAATTAATCAATTATTGATCAGGTAGTTGGGGGTAGGAAATATGAGGTTAAGATTTAAATGATTAAAAATGTGTCTTTAAAGTCTTAATAATGTTTTAATATGATATTTTAAATGAAATTCATGAAGTTTTCAAAAAATAAAGTATTTAAAACAATTATGTTGAATTTGTGTGAAACTTACCTGGGGTCTTTTCTCAAATATTAATAACTCCATGTTTGAGTTCATCTTGGTTTTGAACTTTGCAGCAAAGAGCCTCTGGTTGTAGGATTAATTTGTTTCTTTTTGGTATTTAGAAAAATACATTGTAAGTTTCTTAGTAGGATTACTTGATAGGTTAAAATTTGTTTGCATTTAGAATGATGCTAAAGGATGGTCAAGAGAAAGCTTATTGATAAGAAGCTGGCTGGTCCAGCACTTTCCTTAAGTTCTTGGTAATGATATTTTATATCCAGGGCTGGGCAAGATAAAGCTGGTGACCAGCAACTTTTCACTTTCCCTTTAAGTGTTTTTCTTTTCTGGTAAAGTAATCCACTTCATCATCTTGTATGTTCCTATTGAATTTTCTGCCTATAAAGGCCTGTATTTAGATAGCTGTCTTTGTTAAATAACAGATACTATTTTTAATGTAAAATGTGATTTACTGGTAATCAATTATGCCACCTGGGTTTATTGGGTTATTATAGCCTTAATACTTAATGTCATGAGATTGCTTTGGGGACAATATGTGACAATGCATCCAAATTGAGATAATAATGTGTACATTAAAAATAATATTTAATGTAATGTGACTTTAAAAGCCAGATTCTGTATCAGGAAAATTTTATTTTCAACACCAGGCTTATGTATGAGGCAAAAATCCCAATTGTATTCAACCTCTGGATTTTAATTTGCTTCCTCTGTTATCTGAATTTTCAGTAGGATGGTACCAGAAATTTTCTTTGAAGGAATGGAAAGTACATCTTTTATTTTCTTACATGTATTCTAGTTTATGACATTTTTGAAGACTTTTTTTCTTCTTAATATTGAGAATATTTTCCTGATGCCAATAATGGCATTATTTAAACATTCAGTGAAGTTTTCTGAAAGATTTTATTCCTTATTTTTCCTTTCTAGACTGGAATTCTGACCTTTATTTCCATGTGGTCAACAACAACAACAAAAAAACCTGGTTATCAGATTACACTTTTTGGTGTCCATGGGCATTACATCATCATCATTATTATTATTATTATTATTATTTTAGTTACACATCTGTTATAGCTGTTCACACATCTGTTATAGCTTGATTTTGAATCTTTTTGTATTTACTTTTTTATATTTTTTTATAACTAGAGGATTATGGTTCTACATGGTAGTTGGAGACATTTTGACAAGTTGCATGGTGCATGAAATTTGATTTCAATCCCTGTTCCCTTTCTTTACACTCCCCTCTTCACTTCCCTTGTGCTCTTTCCTCTATTACGCTGATCTTCATTTTGCTCATTTATTTATTTATTTATTTTTGATTGGTGTTTTCATAAAGGTGAAATTCCCTGTGGTATAGTCATATGTGGATATAATCTGATTTTATTAAATTCATTCCATCCTTCTCCCTTTTCCCATCCTTCCTCCCTCCCTCTCAATGTCATTCTTGTACTCCTATTCTTGTACTGCTGATCTTCCCTATGCGTTTATGACATTCAGTTTCCCCCCCTTCTTTCCCTTATTTTGCTACAACTTCCACATATGAGAGAAAACATTTAACACTGATTTTCTGAGTTTGGCATTTTTCACTTAGCATGATGTTTTCCATTTCTGTCCATTTACTGGGAAACCCCATGATTTTATTTTTCTTTATAACTGAATAAAACCTCATTGTGTATATTTACCACATTTTCTTGATCCAATTGTCTATCAGTAGACATCTGGGTGAATCCAGAATTTGGCTATTGTGAATAAACATTGACGTATGCTGCTTTTAGTTTTTTTTGGATAATTCCCAACGTGGCGGGTATTTGGGTCATGTAGCGGTTCCACTCCTAGTCTTTTGAGGTTACTGTATACTGCTTTCCAGAGTGATTATACTAATATGCATCACCACTTACAGTGTATGAGTGTACCTTCCCCACATCCTTGCCAGCATTTATTATTGTTTCTGTTCTTGAAAATTGTCATTCTGACTGGAGGGAGATGAAAGTGTAGTTGTATTTACCTTTTAATGCAGTCCAAATTGAAAAGATTTATAATTACTTTCATGGAAGATGAAGATTGATATAATTTGAAATGTTGCCCATTACTTTTACCTTACATTTAAAATGTGGTTATTTATTTTCAATTAATTAGCAAATATTTTGAATTTGTTTCAAAATAAAAGAAATTGAGGCAATGAAAACTGCAAGAAAACAAGAAACTGATTTTAGCTGATACAGAAAGAATGCGTGTGATATAAATAGACACAGTGGAGGTGGCAGGGAATGTCTCTTGGTTGGGAAGCTCCAGGCAGGTAGCAGTAACGCTGTGCAGGGGAGAGAGCATCAGATGGGGTCAGATATGTTGCTACTATTCAACCTGGGGAAGTTTGGCTATTCTGAACCTCAGTTACTATCAGTAAAATGGAAATACAGCTTGCTCATTAGATTATTGTATTAATTTCCTAAGAGTGCTATAACTAATTACCACAAACTTGGTGACATAAACAATAGGGATGTTTAGTTTCACAAATCTGGAGGGTTATTTTCCTACTGGGAGTTCTAAGGGGAATCTGTTCCTTGCTCCATCCAGACTCTGGTGGCTGTTTGCATTCTTTGGCTTGTGGTCACACCTCTTGAATGTCTGCTTTTGTGATCCTATTGCATTTTCTTTTTCTGTCTGTGTTTATTCTCCTCTGCTTGTACCTTAAAAGGATGCTTCTGGTTCGGTTTAAGTCCCACCTGATTGATCCAGAATATTCTCCCCAACTCAAAGCCCTGAATAATATCTACAAAAGCTTTGCCATGTAAGGTAACAATTACAGGTTCCATGAATTAGGATGTGATATCTTTAGGGCCGCTATTCATCTACTTAAAGGTGTTATAAGAATCAAATATAGCAGTGAAACAGCTCTCAGACTGAGAGGAGCCAAAATGCAACTTTTATTTCACAAAGTGGAACTAATTTTGCACTCTGATTCTCCTGCCCTTGCAGACAATTTAGTTTTCTGTTGTTTGCTCACTCTCTAGACTTATTGGGGTAAATAATTTAGATTCTATCAGTGAGTTGCATACAGGTCTAAAATGTTCTGAGTTGAACATTGAGACCCACCTTCACATTTCTGACATTGTGGTCGGGCAAGTAAGTCCCAAACGAGGTACTTGTCTGATTGTTATCCAATTCTTTTTTGTCTGCAAACTCTTGCTCCTTCCAAGGTTACTGCCTGAAGCATAAAGACCCTTATATTCATGGCTTTTTCTTAGCTCTCTGTGTTCCCTCCCCTCTGGGGCACTTGAGATGACCATGCTTTTTGATTAGACTTAACATTGACTCAGCAATTGCTTCTCACTCTGCTAGATGCAGGGCTTCTTGAGGAGAGTTGTTTTGTTTTGTTCTGTGCTGGTGTACATTGAACCTACCAGGCATCACATGTGCTAGGTAAACCTTCTACCACTGAGCTACATCCCCAGCCCTTTGAGAATATATTCTTTAGACTATGGTTTGAGCCACACCACATGTTTAAATCTATTGGGCTTTTAACAACCAAAAATCGTTCTAGTGCTGGAAAGGGGCAGGATATAGAGTCACTTGGGACTAGCACCATACAGTTACTGTCTATCTCTAATTTTTTCTTTCACCCCATCCCCTGTCAATTCCTTTATCCTAGTTTCTTTCCCAGGAAGCAGAGGGTGCATCCCTGTAAGAGAAAACGGAGAATTGGCCTTGCTCTTATTCTCTCTAAGCAGTTATATTTGCCAAATATCAATAAAGTCTACTTTGAAGCTCAAAAACCAAGAAAAAAATGCCTCTTTGTCATTTTTTCCTTTCTTTAAAGTGTATGTTGAAGACAGAACATAGATATTTCCTTGGTGGGATAGAAATGGTTGCAAAGAAACAGGTCTGCAAAGCAAACAAGCCAGCATCTTGATTCCTTCCTGCACATTCTCTCAGTGTAGTTGCAAGGATCATAGATACAGTTTCCAGCACTTACAGTACTTACTAGTGCATACCTGTGTTTCATAAACTTTAAAATCCCAGCAGGGTTTGTGTGAGAAATAAGAGTCAAGTGGGGATTGGAAGATTGTTAAGGATGCAACTTCCCGTCTGATGTCTTGATAATACAGCCCTTCAGAGTGCTTATACCCGGAACCTGGTGTCTTCTTTAAGTACACTTTTTTTCACTCCTATTTTATTTTCCAGCAAATTCTGTTGGCTCCATCTTCAAAATAGATCCAGAGTCTGCCTATTTTTTTTTGTTGTTGTTGTTATTTGTTTGTTTTTTACAAAATTGACTATTGTTATGTTCATCTAAGCCACACCCTCATTCTGGGTTCATTGAAGTAGCCTATGAAATAGACTGTGTGTTTTCAACCCTTACAACTTTTAAAGTCACTTCTTCACTCAGTAGCGAGTATGATCCAGTTAAAACATGTCAGCTCAGGTTTTCCCTGTGTTCAGCATGATTTCTCACGTAACTCAGAGGAAAAGCTGAGTCCTTACTAAGGTCTGCAGGGCCCAATACAGCCTCCCGTCTCATCTCCATTATTTCTCTGGCCTCTCCTCCTGGTACTGTCCCCTGTGCTTACTCGGCATTAACCTCCTTGCCGAGCTCCAGAAATACCAGCCTTGGTCTCATCTCAGTGGCTTTGTTCTTCTTCCTCTAAGTATCCCCTGGGCTCATGCTCTCTTCTCCTTGGGTCTTGTTTAAACACTCCCTTCTCAATAAGCCCTTCTGTGGCAAGCTATTGGGAATGGATTCCTTCCACCCTTTTCTAGTTAGCACTAGCACTTTCTTTCTTCCATGTTCCATTTTTCTCTGTAGAGTTTATTGCCACCTTTTTAAGATTTACCTTTTATTTATCATCTGTTTCTTCCCCAAAGCCTCATGAAGGCAATTATTTCTTACTGACTTATCCACTATAAAAATCTCAGCTCTAAGAGGAGTTCCTAATAAATTGCAGGCCTTTAGTAAATCTTTGTTCATTGAATGGATGAATAACTTACAGCTACCAAACTACGTTGGTTTATCTTGTAACAAGTAGAAGCAGACAAATTTTTTAAGCAGGATTCACATTTACACAACTATCTTGGGAGGCAAGAAGTTGCTGTGATAACAGTGTTCAGGTTGGATTGGAAGAAATTTGGAGACTTTACAAGAAAAAAGAGACTTTACAAGAAAAAAATGAAGGTCCATACAATAGCAGTGATGGTAGAAAAGCTTGTGTGTGTGTGTGTGTGTGTGTGTGTGTGTTGTTGGTTATGAGTGACACTTGGAGTAAGAACACCTGGTAGCTGGAGATATCAGGAGTAAAGGATATTGGAGAGGAGGTTGAGAAAAATGCAAGTGTGACTTAATTCTACATTTCTTTGAGAGAATGTGGTAAAAATAACACTTACCATAGTGGAGAAAAATCTAAGACATAAAAAGAAAGATGAATTTATTTTGTTTTAAGGTGTTTTTAAAAATTATGGAATGTGTATAACATAAAATTTACCATTTTAACTATTTTTAAATGTGCAGTTCAGCAGAATTAAATTCATTTATGTTGTCATGCAATGATCACCACTATTTATCTTTAGAACATTTTATCTTCCCATAATGAAACTCTACACCAAGTCAACAATTACTCCTTGTCCCCCTCACCCCCAGTTCCTGGCAAGCTCCATTCTACTTTCTGTCTTTGGCTGTTCTAGATGTCTTGTGTAAATGGTATCATTACAGTATTTGACCTTTTCTGATTGTAGTATTTCACTTATCATAGTAACTTTGAGGTTCATCCATGGTGTAGCAAATGTCAGAACTTCACCCCCTTTTTTAAAGTGAGTATTCCATTGTGTTTATGTATTCATCTCTTGATGAACATTGGGTTGCTTTAGCCTTTTGGCTCTTATGGATTGTGCTTCTGTGAACATTGTTGTACGAATATCTTTAAATCTCTGCTTTGACTTCTTTGAGGTACTCACCCAGAACTGGAATTGCTGTATGATGGCAATTCCATGTTTACTATTTTGAAGAACCACCATACTAACTTTCATTTCAGGTGAACTGTGCTTGAGTTGGTGGAGAGTGTCAGTAGGTAAGACTGGACCTTTGCTGAAGGTACTTCTGGGCAGACATTGCAGTTCAAGGAACCTCCCAGATGTGATGAAAAAGGGGAGGGAGTGAATTAGTTTGAGGAAGGACAAAGGAAGGTATTGAGTGAAGGACTAAGTCAAGTCGTAGGAAAGAGAAGCAGTGAAGGGAGCCAGTCAATGAGACAGAAAAGGAGCAATCAGAGTTAAGAACAGAACCAAGAGTGTTGATATACACTTAACTCAAACTCATCCATATTCATTGAGTACTCTGTCAAGAACTTCTTTTCAGATGAATAAGCTTCTATTTAAGGATGACATTACTTTCAAGGGTTCAGGTGCAGTAGGTCACAGATCACTACTGAGCGTTGAATTTCTGAGGCATAGATACTTTTCAAAAAGGTCCTAGAAATACTAAAAAAGCAGAGAATCTCTTATTCTTTTGTTGGCTGTTCTCCGTTTCCTCTTTTGCATTAATAATTTTACAGTTACTTTTTCCCCCAATGTTTTATGGAATTATGACACACATCAAGAAAAGTGAGCAAGCTAACGTGGATAACTCTATGACTTCTCAGAGAGTGTCATGTAGCTAGGTAATCAACACCCAGATCAAGAAACACAGCACTGACCTTACCCCAGTGGTTCCCTGCATGCCTCATTTATCCTGTATCGGCATTGTTCGCATTTCTGTCACCATAGCATAATTTTTCCTGTTTTGAATCTATATAAGTGGAATCATGCAGCATGTACTATTTGTGCCTGACTTCTTTCACTTAATGTTTCTGAAATTAATCCACGTTTCTGGGAATGCTTTTATACAACTTATTTATTTTCACGTCATATTCATATGCAAGTCACTAGACTTTCCAGTAACTTCCAGTTTGAGGCTATTATAAATAATACTATTATGAACATCATTACAGTTTCTTATTGAAATAGGAATTTGATATTATGTTTTACCTATTTAAGTTGCCATTGCTTCAATCATTCAAGTGTCTTTTCTACCCAGTGCTTCCCCCCTTACCTAATTATCTTTATTGTTAATACAATATATATTTTCCTTAATATTAGTTTTGAAAGTACAAAGTACCATAAGGAATTGAGGTTCTTAAAAAATCTGTATTTACTTTCATTAACATTTTCTTTTTAAAGCCTCTATTTTAATTTTTTTTTTCTCGTCTACCCAAATTATGCCTCTTAAATGTGTGTTGAATCTGTCAAAATTCTTCATCCCTTAATGAGGTGAATTGTTCAACCCTGGAACAAATATTTTAATTTTGGCACCATGATGAGTTGGAGGAAGAATAGCTTTTGTATCTTAATGCAGATTTGTTATTAAATTTATATCATAATTTGCATAGCAATAAAAGGAAATCGAGAATTAGCAAAATGTACGTTGTGATATGTAATTTTTCTTTTCAGATGACTGCTTTGGTATAAAAATTGAATTACTAATTCAAAATTGATGAGAAATTTTTATCAATCTGGATATTTAGGATTTGAGTTGAAATTTTCTATGCATATGAGACATGTATACAAAATCTATTCTAAATGTTTGTAGTTATTTGTGTTTGTATCTGTTTATCTGTTAACATATTCACTGAAGCATTATTCACAGAAAGAACACTAGAAGACCATGAGCTGGTGATCGAAGTGCTGTCTAACTGGGGAATGGAAGAAGAAAATAAGCTGTACTTTAGAAAAAATTATGCCAAATATGAATTCTTTAAAAACCCAATGGTAAGTGAAATCTCCATTAACAGTCAATGAAAATTAAATGAATCAGTTAAATTTTACATGAAGAATATGGTCACTATCAATAAAATACAGTTCCATTTAGTGATTGTGGCCCTTTAAAATTATACTGACATTTCTTATTCTAACAATGATTAGTCACCATGATACAAGAAGTTCAGACACATATAAAACATTTCTTTAGCCTTACTGGCAGAATCTCAATTGAGATGCATTTAGTCATTTAACTTAAAAAATATAGGTAAACCTACTTTGGAGGCATTATTGCTTTTTTTTTTTTCTTGCCTTAGAGGAAAACTAGACAAAGCAACTGTACATTTGACTTTGAGATAAATTATTATAGGTCCTCAAATGTATTCCAGAATGTAGTTTAAGTTTTTTTTCACAATATTTAGGAAACTTAAATAAGAAACTTTCTAAAACAAAAATAGATTGGTAATCATTGGGAATGTGTAGCTTAGCCAGAAATTTAAGATTGACATGAATCTTGATGCTTCAAATTATTTTGTTTTTAGTGAAATAATTTTTGAGCTAAATAGAAATGAGATAAAGGGTAGCATATTATCTAGCAAATACTACTTTCATTATAATTCTCTTTAAAAGAAAATAAATGTATGTCACATTCTAATGAAGACTAGGGATCTAGAGAAGTCAGAATAGCCTCTGGGCTCATTATTTTAAATTGTTTTTGTCTCTGCAGCAGTAGCATATTTTTACACTAAGTTTTGGATAATTGGATTGAAATGATCCTTTATGAAAAATATATGATACACACCATAATAGAATATTTTCAAACCCTGAAAGACCTCTTACATTCTCTTTTATTTTAACCTATTAATAGAAACATAATGGGATGATCTTTGACAAAGAAAATAAGAGTTCTAATAAAAATTAAATAGATTTGAAGGGAAAGTGTTTTCTTGTTGCAAATCTTTATTAAAAGCTAGAATTTAAAAGTTGTATTTAAAGAAATATGGTTTAGTGCTCATTTCTGTTTTATTATTATTATTATTATTTGTAATTTAAATAAGACGAGACATTCACTTTGTATAGTTGGAGCCAATGGTTCAACTGGGTGATCTGACAATATCTGGATACAGTTTTGGTTGTAGGACTGGGGGTGGGGTGGGGGTCAGCAGGAGCAGTGCCAAAGTGGGCAAAGTTAGAATTCTACTGAACATCCTCTAAGGCTCAGGACAGCCCCACAACACAGGATTATTAGACAAAATGTTAGTAGAACTGCTGTTGAAAAACCCTGTCCTAGAGGAAATATAGTAGAATATATTTTTCCAAACTTGTCTGATCATAAAATTTACCTAAGGGAGTCCCAGTACTTATTAAAAACACAGACTCCAAGACCTGGCCAGACCTACTGAATCAGAAACTCCAGGAATGAGGTCTGGGAATTCCTATTTTAAACAACTGCCGTGGGTGAATTTTATGATTAAACAAGTTTGGAAAAACAGTAGGTGGAAAGAATTGGACTTTTACTTCCCACACTGAGTCCTGGTTTCTCTATGTTCTTGACTGTGAACCTGGGTACAGCCTTTGCCCTTGACTTCTGTGAGCCTTGATTTTGTAAAATGGGTCAGTAGTCTTTTCGTACCTGGTAGAATAGTTGGAGGACTTGGAGAAGAGATGTGGGAACAAGCTCATTGTCAACCTGAGGGCAGTGTCCTATGACTCCAGGTCGGAGCATCTCTCTGCATCATTGTCATCTGGGCCCAGCTGTACCTGGGAAGATGCCTGAGGGTTCAGTCCAAGGACCAGCATTTTCAGAAGCACTTAATGTGGATTTTAGATACATTGGCTTAAGGATCTTCTGCTTTAGGTTTCTATACTGGTCATAATTGAAACTTTTCTAGCATGGGTTTAGCGATAATTTAACCTTTATTTTTTGTCAGTATTTTTTTCCAGAGCATATGGTGTCTTTTGCAACTGAAAACAATGGTGAAATATCCCCAACACAAATTTTACAGGTAAATATATATTTCCATTAAAATACGTAAAAAATCGCATAATAATGGGAAACTTTTAGGTCCTTATAAAGCATGCTCACATTTTGACATGTTGACTTGAATGTTTAATTTTTTTTGGGGGGGGGGGCAAAAAGCTAACCAAACAAACAAACAAACAAAGAACAAACCAAACAAAAAGCTGGGTAAAGAATGCCCTAAATCAGTATATCCCCCTAAAAAATATTTTTCTTCCCAGTTCTGGCCATTTGCAAAGGATTTTAAACATTTAAAAATGTATGCTATGAAAGGAAACTTTAGAGTTTTGCTTTGTGATGTGTGTATGGGTTATGTTATTCTTTGAAAAATCAAAATTTTCAGTAAATTGAAGACATTTTATCAATAGATACATAGTATTAGCATTCATATTAAACACCTTCAATTCTATTTGTGATAAAATACTTAGCAATCAAATGAATGGAGGGATATACAGATATATCTGTTTCATATACCAGCATCTGTAATAGCTGTGACAGAAATACTGGCATAGAATTGTAAGATATTCTTAGCTGAATCATGAATGCTGGTTATCTAATTAAAAATCTCCTTACTTTTGTGTCTGTTAGATTCATTTCTTCCAAACTAGCAGTTATTTGAGGGGGCATTTTCCTAAGATATTGTCATTGCAATAAATGAACAGTTTATTTTAATTTTGATAGATTGGTAGATTTGGTATCAGAAGCTCTGCAGTTGTTTTTCACAGGTTAATATTGAGCTGTGTCTTCATAAGGATTGAAGTTAAGCTTTAGGCATTCCTGAACTCACTCAGTATTCTCTGGTATTTCATAAAGATAACTTTTAATATTTCCAATACAATATGATTTTAATATATTAGTCAGGCATATCTACCATAGATTTGTTTCCTGTGGGCTTTTCAATATGGCATGCTTTATTTTCATGCTTCAGAATATTTTAGAAATATGATTAATCCCCAGATGTTTTTCTGAAGGCTGCTTCTATGCCGCTGGGTTTCACAGAGCCCCCCCCCCCATCTGAATGTTAGGGTAAATGACAACCTCAGGACTCCCAACTCTCAGCTCCCTGCAGGCTTCACCATTGTATTGTGACTCGGTGGTGGGGTAGAGGTTTTCTTCTATCTCCTTTCCCAAATCCTTCTCTAACATAGTTATATTGCTTTAATGCTAAATTATAAAAACAAGAAAAATTGTAGGCTTTGGAATTAGATAGTCCTGCATGTGCCCCTGACCTCTTCTCTCCACTGAGGCAATGTTTCCACTTTTTAAAAGGTTTCTTCTTTTTCTAGTGTGACCTCCATGACTCTCTTTTTAAAATTTAATTGGTTTGGTTTAATAACTTGGAAAGCACTCAAACTAAAAAACCTACTTGCCTGTTTTGCATGTCAATTAATTAATATCCGTGGCTCATTAAATTAAAAAAAAATTTAGTAAATTACTTTAAAAAATGTAAATATGTATTATTGGCATTTCCCTGAATAGCCTTTAAAAATAAAGTACGTTGTTTTAGTTAATAATTTCTCTTACTTTCAGTTCTTCCATTTGTTTATTCATAGGGATTTCTATTTTCTTCTTTTAATGAGACACTAATGCACTTCCAGTGTCTTATTAAGGACACTGAGCATGGCCACGCACACAGAGTGACTCCCTTCCATTCTCCTTTCCCTGACCAATGTGTGCCCCCATCTCAGTTAATTACTACTGTATAACACAGTCTTCCAAACCTTAATGGTTTAAAGGACCCACCTGCATTTTGCCAACCATTTTGAGGGGCAGGAATTTAAGAAGAGTTTGCTTCATCTATGAAGCACTTTGACTCAGTGGTTAGAGAAGATTCAAGGTCCCCTTCTAAGCTGTCCCTTTTACTACACATGCGGTAACACTCAACTCCTGTCCTCTCTTTCTCCTTCTGTGTGGTGTTTCGTCCTCCAGAGCTTCTCCAGTTTCACTGGGCTTCTCACCCATGGGGTTTCCGGATAATCACATTTCCTGTGTGGCATCTGACTTGCAGAAGTCAAGTTGATTTGAAAGCCATCAGGTTAGGACATATCTAGAACTGGCAAAGGGTTACTTCTACAATTTTATTTTGGTCCAAGCAGTGACAGGCTTACACTGATTCAGGGAAACAAACTCCGCCTTTTCATGGTTTATAGCCAAGATGCCATTGCAGAAGGACACGTGGGATGGGAAATATGGTTGCAGTCCTCTTTGGAAAAAACCCAGCCTGTCATACTGTCCGATGACAGAACTATGGAAGATAAGAAATTGTATACTCTCATCAGCAAAGTGAACTTGGCTCAACTTCTTGTCTTGAATAATTGAAGTCAGGATTGTGGTCTTCTATGGTATAACACAAGGAAATCGATAGGTAAACCTGTCAACTCACACACAAAAACATGGGAAAGGATGAGAAGTATAGGACTTCACCCTATAGATGATATCCAGCTTTACAAATAGACAATCAACTAGTTTATAATTTTGATGTTTGATATTGATATTATTTAGTTTTTCATTCTTACATTTGATTGGTAAAAGGCTACAAAATCATCGTTTCCATAATATTAGGAGAGAGTCTAATTTTTCTTCCAGATGTTTCTAAGTTCAAGCACATATCCTGAAATCCACGGCTTCTTACATGCGAAAGAACAGGGAAAGAAGTCCTGGAAAAAAATTTACTTCCTCCTAAGAAGATCTGGTTTATATTTTTCTACTAAAGGAACATCAAAGGTAAATTAAGTATCTGTGATATGTTATGTAAGATTATTAGCTGTAAATTAAAACAGACTTTTTACTTCGTTATATTTATGACTTTATTACCTGATATCAGGAGGTGGTGACATTTTTTTGTATTCTAAAGATTTATCATGATCTGTTTAAAAATTGTTCAGTTTTATTTCACACTAGTTTCTATATATCTTTGAGGATATCTGTTTGCTCTTATTTCTGTACTACATATGTTGCTCATTTTTCCCCACCCGAGTTTACTCCTTTCTCTTTATCTAAGGCTGAAGGTTTTGAGGTCCAACATAGATTATACCTTTAATTTTCTCCCTGCACCTTCACCCTTTTTTCTTTCTTTTTGGTACTGAAGATTGGGTGTTCAATCATCCCCAGTCAGTTTCATATTTTTATTTTGAGATAGGGTCTTCCTAAGTTCTTAGGGTCTTGCTAAGTTGTTGAAGTGGGCCTTGATTTTGGGATTTTCCTGTCTCAGCCTCCCAAATTGCTGGGATTCCAGGAGTATGCCACTGTGCCCAGCTACAACTTCTCCATATATCCCAGTCATAAGAATGGTCTAGCTCACTTCTGACCTTCTCTTCATCAACATCAACAGAACAGTTAGTAACACCCATCTGAGTCCTTTATTACTATTTAGTTATTTTGTGTGTGTTGTTGTCTTTCCTTACCTAGATGATAAATTCCTAGAGGAATTTATGATGTTATGATCAGGAAAGATGTGTTTGTTTGTTGGTGTGTTTGGACCTACACACACCATTACAAAGATATACATGTGGAGATATTCACACCCACACATATGGTCTCTCAGACATATGTATATTCCATAGCTTTTAGCGCTATCTATTCTATGTTTCTGTGTATAGTCTATGACCCCTAATAGTCTGTGGTTTATAAGTGTTGATATTTTATGCAATGTATTGATATTTTTCAAGTAATATTCCTTTGAAGATTTTCATAAGAGGGTATTTTAATTTTGTATTCATGAATTTGTTACTGTCAGTAACAACACTGTTCCTTCTTTTTGGATGAACTGTCATTTCTCTGAAATGATTATTCTTATAATTATTTGTGTTTGGCAATTTCTCCTGCTGTATTTCTAGGTCTGTTGAAATAAGTCTGTTAAATCTTGCCTGATTGTCTGCATACACATGCAATCTGCAAACTCATATTCTTCTTTTGTCCTGGAGATGTTCATTTATTGTTTATTTGACAATTTTTCCCCATTCTCATCATTTGACCTTTTAAATTCTTAGTCTTGGCCAGTTGTAACTCCAGATATACCTTGGCTTGTGGCTAACTCTAATCTCTGCCTTTGTCTTTACTTGTCCTTCTCTTTAATTTTTTGTATCTCTTATAAGGATACTAGTTATGTTTAAAGCCCACCTGAATCATCTAGAATGATCTTATCTCAAGATCCTTATCTTAACCACATCTCCAAAGACTATTTATTTTTTATTTTTTTCCCCAAATAATGTCCCATTCAAAGTTTCCAGGGTTAGGATATGGACATTTCTTTTGGGGCAGGAGGGCCACCATTCAACCCACCACTGAAAGCCATTGAAATAGCATTAACAAGGGAGAGAAATGATCAAATGAGTATCTTAAGAAGATTAAGATAGGCACAGAGAGGAGTTTAAGATATCAGGAAGAGAAAGTGATAGAGGGAGAGAGAAAAAACAGGGGTCAGAAACAGGGGAGGCAATGAGGAAGTATTGGAGGAAAAAGGGAGAGAGAAATTGACCAGAGGTGTGGATACTAATTAGAAGATCATTTCAGTAATCCATGGTGGAGGTGGTGGAATCTGACCTGGAATGGACAGCACTGGGGAGAAGAGAGGAATGGCTGCCAGATTAAATGGCACATGGCCAGGCTGATATAAAAGAAGAGGAAGCAGTTAATAATGTTCCTAGGTAAATGTTCCTGGAGAAAGAAATAAAGAAAGGAATAAAATCAATAAAAAAAAAAAAAAATCATTAGAAGTCACTCTCTAAGAAACAGTAATCTTAGTTCCAGAAGGATGAATCCATTATTCTGTGATTATCTTTTCTTGGGCATTTTAAACTAGTTTACAAATTTTTCCATTATAATGTTAGGATGAATAACTGTCTACTTTTATTATTAAGGTTTTAAGCTCCATCTTAACCATTTCAATGAGGTTGCTCTTTTCTTAAATGTTCCTAATTTATACAGTAACATAACAGGTATATTTTAAACAAATGTGTGCTGGGATTAACGTTTTACTTTTAATTTATGAGAACAATGGCTTCTAGAGCTGGACCTGTAGCTCAGGGGAAGAACACTTGTTCAACATGCATGAGGCCCTGGGTTCAATCCTTAGTTCTGCAAAAGAGGAAGAAGGAGAGACTGAGAGAAATGGCTTCTCAATCCAGTCAGTCATGTTTATCTCATTCTTACCCCAGTGATTCTTGACTGGAAGATGTGATAATGTCTCTTTAACTCCTATATTCTTACTTCTTCAACAGGTTTCTCATTAAAACCCACAGCCCATTTTATTTTCACTTTACTCTTCATTTCCTTTCCCCTCCCACTCATTAATTATATAACAGAACAGGCCGTATTCCTTCTACCAGATTCAGGGTCTGACTTTGCTATCCATCAGTACATAATATTCTTTTAATTAGCTCATGTTTCAGTTGATATATGGAAATGACTTTATGTTCTCTGCCAAAGGAAAAATGTGAGGATGTTAGATCTCTTCAGTGATTGTGATACAAAATGTGCAGATTATCTAAAGTCAAATATAACATTTTTACCTGGTATGGAGGCTGTGTCCTGTCCTTCTCGAGGAGGAGGTTTGATTGAATTTCACTTTGTAAAGATGTAACAGCTGTTTGGGAGTTAATAACCTCTACTGTAAGTGTTGGAGATGTGTCTGTAACTTAGATTTGCAGAGAAATCTCTACCTATCTTTCCATCTCTTCCCTTATACCCTCATATACATGTTTAGGTACTGCTAACCATGCCAACCCAGGCTTGTAGTGTTATGCCTTAAATAAAAGAACAAAAATTGGTCAAGACAAAAGACTCATCATGCTTCTTACTGCCTTCCAGTGTTTCTCAAGCTTGGTTTTCCTTTCATTTGAATGATTGAGTTATATTGACTTCTACAGCATCACTGGACAGGGATGGTTTTATCCCATGTTCATATAAATCAGACATTAGCAAATCAGTGTCTATCAAGGAATACATTTAAAAAAAAGAACATAACAGTAAGAGTACATTTTTCCTTCCTTCCCCATTTTTCCATTGGCCCTATGCTACATCTTTGTTATTTTCTTTTCTGCCTTATTTATCAGTTGTTTTAAGAACTATGGTCATTCATTAGATTAAAATGCTTAAGAACAGAGACATACAGAGAAATTTTTGCTCTACTAGTTGTCAGAGATGGGAAAGCCTATTTATAAATGACAATTAAATTTCTTTGTCTTTGGATAAGGTTGCTAATATTGCCGAATGTTTTCTCTCTCATTCTGTGTGTGTTTGTGTGTGTGCGCGTGCCCACGCCCACACTGCTACTAAAATTTAGTGCATATGGGATCAGCGGGATCTTGTTAAAATGCAGATATTGATTCACTAGGTCTGGGGTGGGACCTGATAATTTGTATTTTCAAAAAGATCCTAGAGGATAAAGATTTTCCTGGTCTGAGACCATACTGCTAATGGCAAAGTTTTAGAGAACAGATGCGTTTTGTCCAATTTTGATTATACATTGAACTTCAGAATTAAGTACTTCTCCAAGTTATTAACCTATCACAGAATAATATGACCTAGTGATTTCCCATGACCAGCTCTAAATCTCATAGATTTCCCAGAGAAGAAATAGCTGTTCATGTTTCCACTTTGCCTTGAAAATCAGACACAGTCCACTGCCAGATAATTTCCCTGAGCTCAGCCATAGGAGCTTCCTTCTTGTAAAGCAAGATAGTCACACAACCCTTCTGGTTGTTTCCTGCGGTGTATTACGTAGTACACAACTATGAGGCATGGTTGTAGCCTAATGAAGCAGGAAACATGGTCTCTTTCACCTTTTTCCTAACTCTACAGAAGCTCAAACCTTTATAGAGATACCATAATTTGAAACCTGGATTAGGGAAACATGTTCAAAAGTCATTGTTTCCTATCTTCTCTCTCTGAATCCTGGAAATGATGAATAAAGAGAATAGAGAGTTTAAAATAGAATGTGTATGTGTATGCCCGCACATATGTGTGTGTTACATTATAAAGAAATTGTCACTTGTCAATTTTAATAAAACTGTATCAAGTTCCTGATTATTTAAGGGTGTAGTGACATAGGTTTTTTGTTTTTTTTTTTTTAATTTCTTTTCTTTTTGTCATATTACATTGAAATTGTATTTAGGTAATGTTTGCCCAAGGAATACACTATGTAACATTATAAACATACAAAAAGAAATATTTCAAAACATGTATCCATTTCAACACTCCTATATATTTTTTAAGGAACCACGGCATTTGCAGTTTTTCAGCGAATTCGGCACTAGTGATATTTATGTGTCACTGGCGGGCAAAAAAAAACACGGAGCACCGACTAACTATGGATTCTGCTTTAAGGTACAGGCTTAATATTTTGATAGATCAATAAAGCAAGCCTCAGCCTTTTAGGTAAGCTTGAGTTTCTTTTAATTTCTTTAAAAAAAGAGACAGCTTTCTTTTATATATAGGAGAATTTTAGTGGCTTTTATTTCAACAGGTGTTACCTTCAAGATATGCATTAACGATAAACAATGTGCTGTGGCCTTCTAGCCTAACAAAGCAGGAGGGCCCCGAGACCTGAAAATGCTCTGTGCAGAAGAAGAGCAGAGTAGGACGTGCTGGGTGACCGCGATTAGATTGCTTAAGGTAATCTCACTGGAGGCATGAATTTCTATTAAATGCTGTGAGTACCATAAAAGTTTGAAAATATCTGTAGTTGAAAATGCAAAGAAGAGTGGGTCCTAATATGAATCTTTGTGACTACATGAGAAAGAAGAAAAATAGCCACCACCAAATGCATGTATTTTTTAATCTAAAAGATAAACACTTGCAGAGTAAAGTGGAATGGGCTAATACTTTATCTTTTGTTTATGAAGTAATATTCTGTTTCTAGAAATTCTCTGATTTTTATTTTTTTATTTTTGCAAGAGTATTATATCCATAGCCAGTATAACTGAATGGATGTCTCTCACATACAACTTAGTCTGTGTTTATACAACATTGCTTACAATTCAGTGTGAAGTGTGTTTAAAACATGTCTGCCTGGATATGTTTCATGCAATTGTTTTATGTTCCATTTAAGTGTTTTATAAATTACATTCTAGCTTAAGAATTACAATTTACTTCTAGTAGAACATCAAAAAAATTGTACAATTTTCCTATGAACATATTTTTAAATCATCCACTTGGGTGTTAAATGGAAATTACAACTTCCATAAGCATAATTTGTTGATGAGCATTTGGAAATGAGTAAGAACCTTCTAAAGGTAGATACATGTAGAAAAGAGATATAGAACTGATTTCTTTCAGAATGTATTGAAAGCACATGTTTATTCAATTTATTTTGAAACTTACATGCCAGTAAATTTATACAACTTTACAGTTATAAAAGTAATTACCCATTTCGTTATAAAGACACTACTTTGATAATCACAATTGGGGTAAAAATCATGAATTTTTTTTTGTTGTTGTTTTTGAAAAAGTAAAATACAAAGAGTATGTCTGTTCACTTTATTTATATCATTTACTGCCAAAGTTGACAAAGTATACAAATTACTATTTTTCTTAATCCTTTGTTTAAAATAGAAGCTTCAGCATTTACCCAGATATTCTTTATAATTCATGCCTGATCACTAATATAATTTATTAACTTACAGATTTCACATTCTATGCATAGCATATATATATGATTCACTTATTACCACATAAAGATTTAGATTATTAACAGTGTGTGTACTAAAACTAGCTTTTTGATATATTTAGAAGTTAACATCAGAGAAATGGAGTCTTGTAGAATCTCTGGGTCCTGTCCTTTCGTTAGGCTGAAGAGTGTACACTTCACTTCATAATCAAGTTCTCAGCTTATGTATTTTCTAGGTCCACTTTGGAACTAGAAGTATTTCTGCTGCCATTTCCATATTTGCCACTTGGTAGCTCTTCAAATCATTACTAGCATCCTGGGTAAGAGAGAGATCAGGGTAAAGAAGGATAGAACAATCATAATCAGATTAGTAATCAGACTAGCTTTGGAGGAAATTTTTATTTTGAAAAATTTTTTAAGTTGAGGTAAAATTCTGATATTAAAAATTAATCAAACTATTTTTAATGTGAACAATTCATTGACATTTAGTGCATTCAAAGTGTGCAACCATCACTTCCATATAATTCAAAAACATTTTCATCATCACAAAATGTACCCATTAAGCAGTATCTCAGAGAATCTCAGGTGCCATTGAATTTACAAGGATACACTTTGTGATATTACAAAAAATAAAAAAAATGATGCCAATATAATTACGACAGGTGACTTTCACATCACTTTTGCCATTTGTTTTACTTTTATTTAAATAGTTATTATAGACTTATTTAGACTTAAATAGAAATTTGCCATATTTCACTTTTGCATGCACAGACTTACTTATATATACATGTACATGTCTATATATGTAGACATTGATATATGTATATGTGCATATGTATATATGAAATGATAAATGAAATAAATTAGTCAAGATCTCTGTAAAACTTCTTTCTGTTCCAAGTCTGGCTTTCCTGAATCATTTTCATCTCAGAGTCATGGATACCTGTTACTTTCCACACAATGTCTGGCTCTGTGCCATCTTTGAAGAGACAAATGTTGTATTTTGAAATGCACGTGCAAGAATCAATGAAATATGCCAAAAATTTCCTTTAATTCTTCCATCTTGGCGATGCTTAGTTTCTGGAAGATTGTTCCCTTCTTGCTTTTTCCTCTCATCTGATTATTCTTATAGACCCTTTCAAGTCAGATTTCCAATTCAAAGATGCTTCATTGTGTTAGATTTCTATAGCTGGTATAGTAAATTACCCCCAATTTAGAGACTTAAAATAACACAAACTTATTATCCTATATTCTTTTTTTCTTTTTGACAGTATTGGGGAATTAACTCGGCAATCTACCACTAAGCTATACCCCTGTTGCTCAGGCTGGCCTCAAACTTGTGATCCTCCTGTCTCAGCCTCCCGAGTTACTGGGATTATAGGCATGTGACACTCCTCCCAACTATCCTGTACTCTTTTAGTTCAAGTCCAGAATGAGTCTTACTAGGTCACAGTCAAGGCTTGGCAGGGCTGCCTGCCCTCTAGAGTCTTCAGGGGAGAAACACTTCCCTTGTCCTTTCTAGCCTTGTGAGGCCACACATACACCTTGGCTGGTGGCTATTCCTCCACTTTCAAAGACAGTAGTATCACACCAATTCCTTCTCATGCTACCAACTCCCTAGCTCTGTCCCTTCTGCCTTTCCCTTCCACTTTTAAGCTCCCGGTAATTGCATTGAGTGCACGTGG
This sequence comes from Marmota flaviventris, assembly GCF_047511675.1. NCBI lineage: Eukaryota > Metazoa > Chordata > Mammalia > Rodentia > Sciuridae > Marmota > Marmota flaviventris. The sequence continues at coordinate 66,962,589 of NC_092508.1, forward strand.
AGAAGCCAGGATAATCCTCATCCCACAGTCACTTGGCTAGAAACCTCAGTTTCCTTTTGCCATGTAGCCTAACATATTCACAGGTTCCAGGGTTAGGATGTGGACATATTTCTGGGATGGTTATTCTGTGTATCATATCAGTGTTCCCTGTTTATTTCAATGACAAAACTTTTCCAGATGATGCCAGAAAAGGAGGTGAACAATCCAGGAGTACCTTTAACCTATAGCCAATGAGAAACCAGACATGAAAGTGACACAGTCTGTCTTACATTTGAATATTAACAGATCAGGCCTCTCTTTGGAGAAATTCTAGTTACATATAGAATTGTAGAACATCGAAGACTTAGAAAAGTGGATTGCTCACATAGAGTATCCCAGTTACATATTCTCTCTTTGTCTTTCTTCAGTTAGAACTCTGATGGCTTTTCATTCTTTTATCTGCCCCTCCATAGGACAGAGAAATGTTAAAGTTGGCCCATGACTACCCTTGACAAGAGTTAAATGCCTACTAAAGGTCTTCAATGGCACCTAGGTACCTACCTAACCCTGCAGGTGTCAGGAACAATACATCTAGGAAGATAACCATCTTATTAGTAGGTAGCAGGTTTTTCAATGAAGAAGGTGGCCAATCATCATGTTCCTTGTGAAAGTGCTGGTTTGAGGTTATTATCTATACTTCATAATGAACTTGACTAGGAATTAAGCTCTTCTGTCTTCTTTTTAAAGTTATTGTAGGCTTAGAGTTGATTTAAAGTGAATTTCATTAGGTCCCATTAATGTCATTCAAACCTTGAATTAAAAAATAATTTTTAGAAGTTGGGAAGTAATTGGATAAAGAAGTAAGAATTTTAAATGAATGTGGGTTTGTATTCATGTTAGAAGCAAAATCTTGAAATAATGATTCTCTTAATCCCCTCCCCCCAATTTTTTTTGTTTGTTTGTTTGCCTAATTACCAAATATATCCACTTTGCTAGAATTGGTATCAAGGAACTAGTAGAGAAATAGCACTGTTGAACTGTTTCTATGGAATTTATCCTATGGGTAAGATTTGATTTCATGGTATTGTTCAGTATTTTCTATATAGTACTCTTTGTGTGTGTATGTGCACTCATGCATGTCTGTGAGTGTGTGTGTCTGTGCACGTGTGTGGGTGCATGAAGGAAGCCCATTTAAGGTAGACACTCAAGTACTGGGCAGAGTAAGTGTTGCTCATAAGTTGTGTAGACAGATATGTGGGTCACAGACCCATAACTGGTGCCAGAGGGGATGCAGGTCAGTAGGGGCTGGCCCAGGTGGACCAAAGGGAGGTGCCAGAAGGGTGGCATAGGCAGGCAAACCCACTGGGAAACCTTGAGCTAGGTGGTGGTGCCTAGGCTAGAGCCTGACCCCAGGAAGCAGTGTTGTGGCTGGTTGGGGTTTTGAAGAACCTAAGGGCTGGCACCTTTAGGGGCTTTTTAGACCTGCCACTGAATTGTAGTCTTATCAGCTGGATTCTGGCAGCCCTGGAGGCAGGCATGAAGATGGTCATTCTCCTCCAGGTGGTAAAGATAGTTCATCAAGGCCAACATGGAATCAACAGCAGCACATTCTTCTTCAAAGTCATCCTCCTCACCTTCCATATCTGCTTCCACTATCAGGCCCATTTGAGACCCAGCCACCTGCTGGCTCAGGTGCTGCTGGGGCCTTGAGGTGATAGAACACAGTGACCACCCTGCCAAATGCCAGCATCACGAAGGTGGAGGCAGTAGATGGAACAGGGCTGCTGAGACCTAACATAAAGTTCATTATGTCTTCATGAAATGGAAAGAATTGTGGAGTGTAGTCAAATGTAAATAAATATATATAAATATAAATAATTTAAAAGCTGCCAATATAATTGTCCCCCCCCCCAACAAAATAGCTTAAATCTAAAGGAGTAATTTCCAGATTCAGATGAGGATTCCTCAGGACAAGTTTGCTCATGGCAGTTAGCAGTCTTAATTTTTCTCAAACTAATAATCCCATTAGAATTCAGACCTACTTTCCCATTATGGCCAGCTGGCTCAGTCTGTAAGATGCTGCCTCCTAAAAGTGAGGACCCCACATTTCTAATCTGCTACATTGGATTTTGAAACTCTGAAATCAGCTGGACTCCTCACTGCTTTGGTTTTCTGAATGTGAAGCCCAAAATTATTATGAGAAAATTATTCTTGGTTAAAAGAATATTTAACCAAGAATGATATAGTGCCAAGAATTTTCTAGATAGGTCCCAATTTATAGTTTTACCAAAGGGACAAATTAATTCATCAATCATCAGAATGACAGTGAATTTTACAGTGTTGCTTAGGACGTATGTGAGGTTTTTTAAATCTTTGGAATGTACAGCATGACACCTTTCCCAAGTGAGCCTTCTTTTCATGAGACAAGGTACCAGTCCAAATGATTTTGCTGCAAAGTATGTAAGTAGAAATGTAAGTCTCAGTATACAGTAATACCAGTATAAAGTAATACTGGTGAGCAAGACCTTAATTTGGGAGCCTCAGTAAAACAAACAAATTAAAAAACATATCTTTTTAAATGCATCGTTGAAGGGCATTAAAAGATTTTCTGTCAAAATTTTGGTTGCTTTACTTATCTGTTTGAAGGAAAATCACAAAATTATTTTTTTATACTGATAACATATGATTAATGAAAGAATATTTTAATTGAATTACCAGTGTAGTAAAGTAAAAGTTGTAGCATTATGTTTTTGTTTATTTATTTTTCAGTATGGCATGCAGCTGTACCAGAATTATATGCATCCATATCAAGGCAGAAGTGGCTGCAGTTCTCAGAGTATATCACCCATGGTAAGGATCAGATTTTTTTGAACCTATATTTTATTTTATATTTATATTATGTTAATTTGCTATTACATTACAAATATATACTACAATACATTTACCATTTTCTTTTGGTCAAGTAAAGTTATACTTTGTATATATGATGTTATATTGAATTTTTTATATTTGGATAGCATATGTGTACAGTCTGTGATAAAAATCACAGGACATATATGAAGTATTCAATTATAATACATAATGTTATGTTAGTAAAACATTTTAAATACTTGAAGGAATGTATATTCTATGTTATTACATCATTTGAGGATTAGATTCTTAATAAGATAATTTGTAGAATATTTTCCTTGGCATTATGTGTTTTTTAAATTAATTTTCTTTGATTGTGGGTTTGCTTATTTATTTTAATACTGATTCTGGGATTCTTGTAGCCTATTATAGAGATGCCAATAATTTCAAATTTTAAAAACTGTAATATACGCATGTGCATGCTTTTACTTTCTGGCTTTCTAACAGTAATTCTTTTTTTAAGTTCCAGGTCCTTAAAAAGCAGACTGCTTTCCAGGAAATGCAAAAACTACAAGTCAAAATATAGGTCATGCATTACATTAACTATGCAGTGCTTCTCAGAGTTTTACCAAATGTAACTTGGATATTTATTTGCAGACACACACAGGCACATCTTTTACCTTCTTTAGCACTTAATTTTAATTTCCTGTGCATTAACACAGAAATTTATTTCTGAACTTAAAGTTTATATTCTGCAATTCTTGCTGCACTTCTTAATATTGAGTATATTAGAAATTCAGATGTATGTGCCTGTGTTACAAATCAGTTAATGCACATTTCTGAAAACTGTGTTTCCACTTAGGTTAAAAATGTGTTCTTCCTGACTATGACCAAGGAAGGTACATTTACCCACATGTAATGTGCCAGATGAAATGCTCAGTTCCAGGAATGTGGCATGAAATAATGTTGATTATGAAGCCCAATAGACGATATAGAAAAAGAGCCCCTATTTTGTAGTTATGTTGCTTTAAATTATGGAAGAATAACTTTTCATCTTTGTATCATATTACTTTTAAACCCTAAAATAAGAAACTAAGGAATGTAATGAATTTTTATAATAGAAATCACTTTAAGGTGAATATTTTTTACAGTTTGTCAGCTTACTCTTATCTTTCAATCCATCTGTATATAAAAAGAATAATGAATTTTATTATCTTAATCCTTTCCTAAATCCCTCCAAATTTTCTTTTAGAATCTAAAGTTATTAGCATGGACGTGTTAATAGCACCAAACGTTTGGAAGCAATTATTATTTAGTGTCCTTTTAATCATAGGAAAAAAGTGTTATAAATAAAGTCCTTTCCATTTTCATTACTTTTGTTAGCATACAAGTGTTATATAATTCTTACCTTTTCCCATTGAAAGTCATTCTGCTGTTGATCACGGCAAATCTGAATTTGGTTAGCCGGTCTTTGCTTATTCAACCCCAACTGTAAAAAGAACTGCTCCTTGAGTGAATCTGACTGGAATCAGGTGTGATAGGGGTGAGAGGTCCCAGTGCCTCATGGTAAGGGCTTGTTCTAAACAGGAGTTGTGATCATAGAAGGTAGCACTTGAGAACTGTATCTATGCTATTCTTAATGTCTGTGAAGGAGACCTAGATGTTTGGGGAGGTATTTGTGTTTACTTTTGTGTCTATGGAGAGTCCCGCTTTTCTAGATGATTACAGAGGAATCAGTGACCTGAATGGTGCTGGTGCCTCTCACCTGTCTCTGCTGCTCTCTACTCAGGAACTGTTTTCAGTGAGTTACATAGAAAAGTTAGAATAATTTAGTTACCTTTCTCAAGTAACAGTATTCTCTTTTAAACTTGTCCATGTTTTGAAAAGAGAAACAAAACAACAGTTCTCATACCAAAGGGAGCACCTAGCCATAATACCATGTGACAGCCACTTATATCAACTTTTGAAATGAGAATCGTCAGCAGATATTTTAGGAAGCCAGGTAGATGTGGTTCATTTTAGGGTAAAGAAGTAATTCATTTAATGGAGTGTCTGTTAATATGTTCCTGGCTGGAGTGAGGAGATTGGGAGAAAATGTCTGCTTAGTTCTTTTTAGTCTTTACTTTTGACCCTCGGCTAGACATGCTAAGCTGCAGTTTCTTTCCTTTACCTCCCACGATGTGGCACTTGAAAGAACCCTAGATGGGACATATTGGTTGCTATTTTTACCATAAGCTGTGTGATCTTGGTTGGATCTCTGGTGTCTTGCAGTGTAAAAGAAGGGGGTAGTTGCATAATCTCTTGACTCTTACATCTGGGGTGTCCTTTGGCTCTGTATGAAGCAGATGAGAGAACCATATCTGGAGGAATTCTTTGCCCTCTTGTTCAGTCATTCTGAGCTGCAGGTTTATCAAGATCCTTCAAATAGAGTGACAGAGAAAGCATGGCTAGTTGCCATGTAGTTATATTGCCTAAAAACCATTTTACATGTAAACCTCACTAAAAGTGGATACAAGCAGTCTCAGAGTGTGGCCTGGGTAATCCAGGGTACACCCAGGCTTCCTTTCTTAGAGAGAAAGGCTATGCAATTAAAATCATGGATCATTTTTGCTAGGGCCTACCCTGTTCATCCCGTAAGAAGAGCTAGAAAAAGGAACAAATATTTGAGAAATACAGCCAGTTCTGAATGTTACCAGCATTGCTTTCCTATGTGAAAGAAATTGTGCTGAAAATGACCTTTTGGGTTTGTCAGACTCTGCTTTACTTCCATTTCTTTGTCCACCAAAGGTAAACTATTAATTTTTCATCCACCACCTGCCATTCAGTAGAAAACATTTACTACACTCCTCTTTCCTCCTAGTGTAGTTATTGTAGCAAATGGAAAAATTTTTTAATTGTCTTGTATTCTCTGTTTGTCAAATAATTATGGAACATGGGATCTTATTGTACATCTGGTCCCCTGTATTGGGTAGGGAGAGAACAACAGCTTGTTTATTTTATTTTTTTCCTCACAGTATTTTTATGTTATCAGGAACTTCTCATTATAGAACCCATCTTGGCATGTGAAGTTAAAGATATTATAAGGATAAATCTATCATTAGGATCCAGGTTAGTTACTCTGATTTGGGCAGGCGGACACTTTCCATTAATGTTGGGAAAGCAAAAGTATATCCAACTGGTCCACAGCCCAGCACGGAAGATCACAGGGTGAGAAGGGCAAACTAAGGTGTGACAGCAAATAGAGATTACTGAGACAGCATCTGTCTGGAAAGAGCAGCTGTCAGTTATAAAGGCTCCTGTAACAAATGAAAGATTGCACGCCAGATCTCTAGAAATATAGATGGACCATAATAAGATTGTCGGCCACTATCACATGGTTTGAAGAGAAAATAACAGATGCTAATAAAATGGGATGTGTGAGACAGTGATAAAGAAACCTAATTTTTTTTTTTCTTGAGGATAAGGTTTTGTTTGAAGCCCACATTTGACTTTAGTATCTTTTCCAAAGGTAGAGAGAGAGAGAGAGAGAGAGTGTGTGTGTGAAAGCCACAAGTCTCCAGATGCAGGTTGGCTCATAATTTACCAGTGTAATTTCACTTTGGGTTTTGTTCTTTTATTAATTATTGAAGAATAAGTGATACACACTTCCATTTAGTTTTTTTTTTTTTTTATTTTGTTTAGTTTTAAGTTATCTTCCTAGTGTATAAGACATGTGAGACTCTTGACTAGAGCGTTTGGCAATTTTCTCTTTTTTTAGTACTCATGACTCATTGTGGGATAGCATGCCTGTTTCTTGAAAGATGATTGCAAAATAGGACGTCAGAAAAAAGAAAATAAAAATAAGATCCAGGATTTATATGTTTTACTTTCCCTTTAGAGACTAGGAATATAAGAAGTAATTAGTGAAAACATTGACTTTATCATTGTTTTGATTACATTTATTTCAATATGTCTTTTCATGTCTGTGCTTCTGTCATTCAGAGTTGTTTTTGCAGCACTAACTTGGCCACCCATCTCTTCAAAAAGGAAAACGTGTTTATATGTTACATCATAAATTTAAAATTTTTTTTTTTTTTTTTTAGTTGTTGACAGACCTTTATTTATTTGTATTCAGTGCTGAGAATCAAACTCAGTGCCTCACACAAGCCCGGCAAATGTGCTACCGCTGAGTCCCAGCCCCAGCCCTATCATAAAAATTTTAATATGAAATCTAATATTATGTATTATTATTCTGCTAAATTTTATTTTCCAAATGAAATGAAACTTGACATGATAAGCTTTCAAAACACATACTCCAATTTGCTCCTTTATAAAACTTGAGTACTATTTCTAAGAAGATGTGTATCTAAGTTATAGCTTTTACATATTTTGAATCATAAAATCGTGGCTTCAAAGTTGGTGGATTTGACATAAAGTTTAATACAGAGATGAGTTCAGAAGTGATAGTTCTCTATAGCCAGTAGGAAGGGTTATTTCTTCCTCAATTGGAGTTTTGCCATATTAGGAGATAATGTGCAAAAGAGGTTTGTTTTAGGGGAAAGACATGCTTTCTTTCAAAGATTTTCATCACATTACTCAACACTTAATTCAGTTATCCTAACAAATAGCCATTGAACTTATTTATCAAAGTTCTCCATAGCATCATTTTATATTGAATATGTACTTTTAACTTTTTAATTTCCTGATAGCCACTTTAGGAATCCCAGTCTCAAATTGAAGCATGTTGCCAGCAAAACAGTGAACGATTACTTTTGAAGATTTTCATGACTTGCAAGTGTTTTCTGGTTTTGTTTTGTTTTTCAAAAATTTTTTTCCAGAGAAGTATATCAGAGAACTCCCTGGTAGCAATGGACTTCTCAGGTCAGAAAAGCAGAGTTATAGAAAATCCCACCGAAGCTCTTTCAGTTGCAGTTGAAGAAGGACTCGCTTGGAGGGTACTCATAATTTCACTTTCTTGAAAGAATTTTTAATTTGAGTTTGTTTCACTCCCAAAACTGAGATTTGTTTTCCCATTCCTTGATCAGAAAAAAGGATGTTTGCGCCTGGGCAGTCACGGTAGCCCCACTGCCTCCTCACAAACCTCTGCCACAAACATGGGTATGTCTGCTCCTAGCCATGGTCACTGAGCTGATGGGCAGCTTGACATGACTTTAATGACATTCGGTCACTAAGTGATGGGGGGCATATATGTAGTGAAATTGCAGTCACTGCAAGCAAACCTTTGTATTCATTCGTTTTATTTCTTTAGCCATCCATCGGTCCCAGCCATGGTTTCACCACAAGATTTCCAGAGATGAAGCTCAGCGATTGATTATTCAGCAAGGACTTGTGGATGGGTAAGTTTGATACTTTTAGTGTTGAGTAGAATTTGGGTTTGGATTTTGGATTTGGTTTGGATTTTGCCAGTAAATAATAATAATTTATTCAGTACACACCAAGTGTTTTTAATTTTGGCTTATCATAACTCAGAAATTACTTTTTTCTGTAAGAGTGGCTATCACTGAATTCTAGCAATATCTGTATAATAGCTAGTACACAGAGTGTGCTTAGTATTTGTGTATAAATTAACAGAGAATAGGATTCTTTGTTCTTGACTATGAGTACTAATGTTATCCATTCTGTGCCAATTCTAGCATTTTAGATATTAATTCATGAGAGAAAAAAAACTAACCTTGTTTTTGGGTAATCAATGTTTTAATTTGAACAAGTAATTAATATGACTCTAAAATATGAATTTTACATTATGACATTATCCTCTACATTGTAATTCTTTTTAGGTATAATGCAGGGTATATTAAGTAGAAAGCTTTTTTCTGATATATTTTGAATGTTTGCTTTTATTTCTGTTTACATCCCTATTGCTTTTTCTCTAAATATTAACAGCTTAAAATATGAATCTATTAAAATAGTACTTTTTGATGATTTTTTTTGTGTTATCTTTTAATGGGATACCATGGAGTACACAAGAGAAGCATAAAATATTTTATAAGAGATTTTTAATCTGAAGGATTTTCTTCTCACATTACTCAGTTTCAGGTACTTTAATACTGGTAAGTTCCTTCCCAAATGCAGTACAATGAGGACATTTTATTGAGGATTGGGTGAGAAATGAAACCGTTGTCAGTTTAAACAACTGGAGAAAGAATCTTTTATCTTCAAAGGTTGACTTAAGATGATGACAAGGGTTTGAGGAGATTTAATACTGACATTTGGGTAAAAATGCATCTTCACATGGAAGATTATTAATAACAAGTCAGCATTTCACCAGACTCTAAATAAGAAAGGATTTTAATATGCTTCTCTGCTTGGAGCATGGTCTTTTTTTGGATATAAATTTGAACAGTGATCAGAGTTACAATCCAATGAGGTCAGGAAAAGAAAAAAAAGAAAGAATGATTTAAATGTTTTAGAAGATTATAATTCCCTTTATTTATGAATTTGTAACCCGGAGAAAATAATTAATTGTACAGAGTAATCATGCCTGCTTCTATTATTTTGGTATTCCTTTGGAAAGTTGTGAAGGTGTCAGGCGGTCCACCAGGTGGTAGTGGTGATCTGCTTGGGAGGGGGAAGAATTACTGCTTAATTTTCCCGTGAAATGCCCTTTGTCCTGTCTCCCAATGATGTAATGTCAGAGTCTCACAAATAAAATGGATAATTTCATCAGACATCTGTGATGCCTCAGATTTGGCTGCCTCTTTGCCCAGGCACAGTGAGATTAGTATTGGAGTCACCAGTGGGGACCACTTACACAGTGTGTTTGCCAGTAATTAATACAAAACTGGCTTTTCACTGCATTGCCAGTAAATAAGAATCCATGCCCGGCAGCCTTTTTCTCTGAGACCATTAGGCCACGTCTTCTTTTTGTAACCTGACATTAATAGAGGCTTTCCCACTGCATTCTTCAAGGTTAAAGTGCACGTTGGGTATATATTTTTTTAACTTGAAACATTTTTACTTAAACATTTAATAAACAATTTAAAGATGGATTTTAAGGATATAATCATTTCTTATTTTCTGTTGTGTAACAGTAGAAGCCAGAATCAAAAGAAGAAAGCAGACCAAGTATAGAAAAGGGGGTAAAAAATGATTTTACTCTAAATCATTATGTCCTTTCAGGGGCCTATCATGACCCATAAACTACCTACCTAACTAACCATACACACACACACACACACACACACACACACTCATCCCTTATTTTTTTTCATCCCTTATTCTTTCTGGTAGTTACATGGGAATACCCAATTTCCCAGTGGAAAAAGGACAACATGAACTGTTGATGCCAACAGAATGTTATGCTGGGTATTGTAAGCAAACAATGTCACAAATAGACTGTTTATTTATCCTATTAAAATTACATTAGCACTGATGACAGTTTTGTAGTATGAGATTATATTGTAACATATCATTCACCAAGTTGAATAATCATACCCACTGAATACACAGTTAAGGAGATCCCAGCTACAGCTTTTATGAGTACACATCCTGGGTTTGTTACATGCTATGTTTCTATGAAATCTGTGAGTAAATGTAGAAACATTGAAATTCTTCCTCTCTCTCTTTAGAGTTTTCTTGGTGCGGGATAGTCAGAGTAACCCCAAAACTTTCGTCCTGTCAATGAGTCATGGACAAAAAATAAAGCACTTTCAAATTATACCGGTAAGTAATTTGTGATTTCACATTCGTATATTAGATATGATCTTAATGCATAAGCTTTTGGAAACTTTGTTTTTCTGTTGTTCCTTTTATTAAATATAATGTGGGAGCTTGTGCTTTGACCAGAGTTAAGTTTGGCAGAAATGGTTTTATGAGCCTGAATTAATATAAGAAATACAGGAATTGTAAAAATTAAATTTATCTTTTTTCCACAAAATATGATTTAGCAATATTGTATAGACCCCATGCCACCTATTGTTAAAAGGCCACTAAAGATTCTTTTTTCTGAGTTCTAACCATTCCTTAAAAAAACGTTATTTTAAAACCCTTTCTCTTCTCTTTTCTCAAAGACATTTTTTGCTATTATTGTTGCTAGTTTTTATTCATTTGTTTTAAATTATTTGTATAGAAACACAGGAACTGTGAAATTGGTGGACATTTAAATAATCCTGGGAACATTTTTAAAATATCTGTGACTCTGTTTTTGGCTGGCTCAACTTGCTTTGGGATTTTTTTTTTTTTTTTTGCTTCTGCTGTTGTGTGTCAACATGTGCACATATGTACATATGTGCGTGCATATTGGAATCAGGCAGAGTAAAACAGATTCAGTCTACTTTCAGGAAGATCTTATTTAAATTTCTGGTGCTTTCCTTTGAATTGCCTCTTTTTGAAATCATCCAAAGGCCATATAGAGTACCAACCCTGCTTCTTTGATTATTTGATCAGTGTTCCCAGCAAGTATGAGCGTTTAATGCTAGAAGACTTCACCACCAAACAAAAAAAGTCAACTGACATTCCATTAGCATAATATTTCATTGCTTCAGAATGAATTTGCTGATAAAAGTTATGTGAATAGTCATTTTTTAATATACTGAGGCATTAAATAGACAATGTTTAGAAATAGAAATTAATTTCTATACACGGAAGCATTAAAATCTCCTGTCTACTTTTACACTGAATAGTACAGATTTCTCTCTGTTCATTGACTCAAAATAGTTAAACTATCCTCACTAAACAGAACTCTGGGAGAATTAGATGTAGAGAAAGTGGAGGCATGTTTCTTATCCAAGGATCAGATGATACTTCTTTTAAATGTAAGTGAAGTTAAAAAAAAAAAAAAAAAGAAGTGGACATACCATGCTGTTCTCTGCACAGTCCTTAATTTTATAAACTTGTCAATTTTGGCATGAAGACATAGCTTGCAGTGGAACAACCATCATTCTTCTGGATTCTTTACTCTCTTTACCAGCTTGTTGCTTTTCCTCTTGCAGGTGGAAGATGATGGTGAAATGTTCCACACGCTAGATGATGGCCATACTAGATTTACGGATCTAATCCAGCTGGTGGAGTTCTACCAACTCAACAAGGGCGTTCTTCCTTGCAAGTTGAAACATTATTGTTCTAGGATTGCTCTATAGCTGAACCAGAAGTGATGTGTTAAACTGTTGAAGAAAAAAGACTCAAGGGGGAAAAATTAAAAAGAGAGCATAAATAAGGGTAAAAGCATACTGTGGTGAAAGGAATATTTCACCTGCAAGTTATAAAAAATAGTTCGTGCATTGCAAATAAGCAAAAACTTGGATTGGCATTACAATCATCATTTAAAATTTGTTAAGTTGAAATTAAACCTTAGGAAAAAATGACTTGGAGTGTTCTTGTGTGGTTTCATATTACTGTATTTTCTTCAAATATGCATACTTCAAACATTTATCTGCTCCTTTTTAAAATATGACAGCACTAGAATTCTCAAACACCAAATATGAAGAAGAAATCGGGTTTCAGAATGATTTTTTGCAAACTGAATTCCAGTTATACTACTTTTTTAATATTAAGAAGCATGAAAAATCTTTAGTTATTAATTAAAAGAAACTATACATGACTTGTTAATAAAACTAAAAACAATTCTAAATTGTATGTTCCCTGGTTTTATTATAGTCAAAAGATCAAATCATACTTTGTGGTAGCAGCTTAAAATTATTTTGAAGTAAATTTTTTTTTTTTTTTTGTCTAGAAAACTTTCATTAAAGTCATTGAATTACTAACTGTACCATAAAAATCTATACTAGTATTGTACATATTGGTGGCACATTGTTAATTGCACTTTTTTCATTTCTTAATAATTGGCTGAGATTATCTATTTTTAAGAAAATGATCAAAATATTGAAAAAATTTTGATAATTTGCACACACTTTATGATATATAAACTATGATAACATAACATTGTCACCTTAATATTTCATGTTCAACTCATGCTCTTTCAGAACATTCATTAGATCCTTTCATTAGTAATTCAGTAAACCAATCAAAATAGGTAGAAAGAAAGATTCAAGACCTATGAGGATCCTAATAGGTAAATCTTTGTTCTTCTCTTTGTGCCCCTTTTAGTTTTTTAGCATGGCAACATCAATATGGAAGCCAAAGATTTTGAAAACTTGAGACAGTAACCTCCCTGTTACCACTCCAAGACAATCTGGGATGTTTTCTCTTTTTAGTTTTGTTTGTTTGGTTGGGTTTTGACATTGTTGTTTTTGTTGTTGTTGTTCTATGATTCTTGTTCCCAGTTTGGTGGGAAGAATAATCATTGTTCTTTAAAAAAAAGAGGAGAAACAAAACATCAAGTAAACCTCATTGTTATACAAAATATTGCCCATCCCCTCTAACTGTAACAATCTTGTGGGAAAGATAGGTTTTTTTAAATCAATATTTCAAAACTGCGTAATTCACTTTTAGATTACAAACTATACATTTTTGTTAACAAAGAATAGAACACATTCATGAAATGTGAATAAAATCAATCATCACTAAAAAAGAATTATTTATTGGATTTTTAATATTCACTTCACTTCTCTGTGCAAATCTAACTCCTAAAACAATGAAACTTAGAACATTAATCTACTGTTATAAATTACAGGTCAGGGGGCTGGGGTTGTGGCTCAGTGGTAGAGCGCTTGCCTAGCATGTATGAGGTACTGGGTTCGATTCTCAGCACCACATATAAACAAATAAATGAAAAAAGGTCTACCAACAACTAATAAAAAATTTAAAATAAATAAATAAATTACTGGTCAGGTGTCCACAAACCCTGAAAGACACAGGACTTGCTGGTGGAATAGTGGGAGGTAACCACACTTGACCCTTTTAAACTTTCATCATGGGCCTGGGTATTTCTGATTTATTTCCAATTTACAGAAACATTCTGTGTTATGAATTATATATTTCTCATGATATCTCCATTTCAAACAAATATCATAAAATGTAATATTTAAAATACTAAATTCTTATAATTTGATCAATTTGTGCTTGTATTTGTTATTTGTGTTTCTAACTTCGTTGCTAATCTAAAGTTACTGTTGGGGAGCTCAGATTTTATATGAAATTGCTTACTTTAATTTTAAATCAAAAGTCAAAATTACTGAGGAAAGGGTCATGGAGTGTTTTAGTCAGCTTTTTTACTGCTGCAACCAAAAGACCTGACAAGAGCAATTAGAGGAGGAAAAGTTTATTTGGGGGCTCACAGTTTCAGAGGTCTCAGTCCATAGACAGCTGACTCCATTCTTTGGTATCTGAGATGAGACACAACACTATGGCAGAAATGTGTCGTGGAGGAAAGCCATGGCCACCAGGAAGCGGAGAGAGAGCAAGCTCTCCTCACCAGGGATAAAATATAAACCCTAAAGGCACATCCCCAGGTACCCACCTCCTCTGACCACACCTTACCTGACTATGGTTAATCCCTGTCAGTGGATTAATGCAGTAGATTAGTTGAAGACTCTCATGACCCAATCATTTCACTCTAAATTTCTTGCATTGTTTCACACATGAGCCTTTGGGAGACACCTAATATCTAAACCCACAACACGGAGGGAAATTATTGTTTTCTTAATTTCTTTTAAAAAGGGGTACTTACCTCTGTGTGGCTGTGTGTGTGTGTGTGTGTGTGTGTAAATTTACTATGATATTAAATCTTAGAATATCAGACACATTCACAGGCACTCCAGTGTTGAAATGCTTTCCCCAGAACATGTAAATTACATTTGGAATCCTTTCCATTGTGATTTAGCCATGTTATATTATTTTGCCCCAGTCTGGATGGGAATGATGACAGATTAGCTCTGTTTTCTTCTATTTATGTTCATATGTGGGAGTTGGCATGCCTCACTCTCTCAGAAAGAAGGGAGTGCCACAGCCATCCAATCCTTGATGTTCTTTTTTATTTCCATATATTGAAGGAATAGGTAACTATTTTGAAACATTTGGAAGAACTAATCAAACAAGATTAAAATTATAAGGAGTGCTGTAATTTGAAATAATTACTTGTTTCACCTGTATTAGAAAGTTCCGATTTATATGAGTAGACTTTTATTTTACTCTGTTTCAGGGTGCTCAGCATCAATTAATCCATGTGGTCTCTGTCTTTTGAACACCAACAAGGATAACTCTACTCGTGGTGGTTGTATTCTGGTCGGCAGATCAGACTGTTCCCTGGATCCTAATTACCCTGAGGGGGAATGATTGTCATTGGCAAAGGTTACAGCTTGGCATTCCAAGCTGGCTTTACTGATTTAAAGCTGTTCCATTGCTAGGAATTCTCATGCTTTGTGGTGCCTTGGTTCCATTTGGTGGTCTAGTAAAGCCTACGGACCCCTTTGATAGAATGTTTTTAAACATGTAAAGTAAAGTAAATAGAATTTCAAAGCACATGAACTATATAGAGACATAACTATCAATGTGGTGGAAACCCTGCTGTGCTGTGCCTTGCTGTGTCTACTTCTGGCTGTATTGACTCTTGTCCATATAAGTCTTACAGTTTTCTGTCCCATATTCATTTGGGAATAGGTGGGTGATTCACAGTGTTACTCATACTACTATTGGGGCACAGAGTAGTTTTTGTGAAATGTAGGGTTATTGTAACATTCACTGAATATTCCCTCAGCCAAACCTCCATGTTTACCTCTTGTAGAGTGTGTCACCTTGTGCCAGTCTTGGATCTCACACTTAGACCTTCTGGGACCTTTAGGAACACTCATAACTGGGGTACTGCTTAAAATGTCTCTAACTGCATATTCCACAGATCACAAATTAGAGGGATTTTTTATACATTATTTAAAAAGGATTTTAGTGATGGCCTTAAGAAAGGCCAACCTTTTGGCGGAGCACATCACAATAATGATCTAAAAGTTCATAGCAGAAATCCCTCAAATGAATTTCTCACTGTCATAAATACTTGTTTCTCAGTTGGAGTATCAAGTGTTCAGTTTTTTGCCATGCCAATATCCTTTGTAAGTATAAATAATTCACCACCTTCTAATTCAGAGCCACACAATACACAGGGCCCCAGGAACCAGAGTTGAAATTTTAGCTCTGCCGTCATACTTTGTAGATTTGAATTCTAGCCCATTCTGAGTAGCTTTAAAGCTTAGTCAAGGAGTGTTTTGGGTTTATTTTTCCCCTAGAGGGAACTACCCCCACCACTAAGCACTGCTATTTCCATCATCACCACCACTTTTGAAACTGTCTTGGCAATTAAATGAAATCATTCAAATAAAACACTCAACACATTGTCTAGAATCCTAATGTATGTTATTATTGCATTAGTCATTGTATGTTTAGGTCCTCCACCTCGCAACATTCTTCTTTCCATGTGGTGCAGTTTTTGTGCTACCTCTCGTCTATCCTTCCTGCAGGAGCAATACACTGTACTTTCCATGTTGTGCCTCTGCCCTTGTTTCAGTCATTGTGATGAGTCTGCTTTGATGAAAGTACCCATGAGCACTGCAGCAGGGTCCTGCCATCCATTTGTGGGACTGAGTAGACAATCAAAGTGTGCCTACCTATACTAGATCCCACAGATGACCATGGTTTCTTTTACCTGTGATTAAAAGGATAAAAATATGATTTGGGATTCTTATATATTGTCTTACTTCCTTTCTAAATATAGTGGTTGATATGATGGGAAGTAGAGAAAGTTGAAGACTTTCTTTAGAGTAATTGCCTGGACAGTGTAGGGAAGCCGAAAGAACACTTTCTAGGTGATTGGTTCATCTTGGAGGAATTAGCAAACTTTTATGTGAATGTGCCCTCCTCTGATTTTTTTAACTCTTATTTTTTTATTTGTTCTTATTAGTTATAAATGACAGTAGAATGCATTTTGACACATCATACATAAATGTATAACTTCTGATTCTTCTGGTTGTACATGGCTACACTGGTCGTGTAGTCATATATGCATATAGGGTAATGATGTCTGAATTTATTCTACTATCCTTCCAACCCTCATACCCCCTCCTGTCCCTTCACATCCCTCTGCCTAGTCCAAGGTACCTCTAGTCTCCCTGCCCCCATTGTGAATTAGCATCCTCATATCAGAAAAAAAAAATATTCAACCTTTGTTTTGGGGGGATTGACTTATTTCACTTAACATGATATTCTCTAGCTCCATCCATTTACCTGCAAATGCTATAATTCCATTCTTCTTTAAGACTGAGTAATACTCCATTGCGTATATATGCCATCTTTCCTTATCCACTCATCTGTTGAAGGGTACCTAGGTTGTTTTTATAGCTTAGCTAATGTGAGCTACTAAAAATATTGATGTGGCTGTGTCACTGTAGTATGCTGATTTTAAGTCCTTTGGGTATAAACCAAGGAGTGGGATAGCTGGGTCAAATGGTGGTTCCATTTCAAGTTTTCTGAGAAATCTCCATACTGATTTCCATACTGGCTGCACCAATTTGCAGTCCCAAGAGCAGTGTATGAGTGTATTTTTTCCCCACATCCTCGCCAACATTTATTGTTGCTTGTATTCTTGATGATTGCCATTCTGACTGGAGTGAGATGAAATCTCAGTGTAGTTTTGATTTGTATTTCTCTAATTGCTAGAGATGTTGAACATTTTTTCATATATTTGTTGATCAGTTGTATTTTTTCTTCTATGAAGTGTCTGTTCAATTCCTTACCCCATTTATTGATTGGGTTATTTTTATTTATTTAATGTTAAAGATTTTTTTCCCTAGAGATTAATGCTCTATCTGAGGTTCCTTGGTAAAGATTTTTTCCCAGTCTTTAGGCTCTATTCATGTTGATTGTTTCCTTTGCTGTGAAGAAGTTTTTAGTTTGAACCCATCCTGTTTATTGATTCTTGATTCTACTTCTTGTGCTTTAGGAGTCTTGTTAAGGAAGTCAGTTCTTAAGAGGATATGGTGAAGATATGGGCCTATTTTTTCTTCTGTTAGGCACAGGTCTCTGTTCTAGTGCCTAAGTCTTTGATCCACTTTGAATTAAGTTTTGTACAGGGTGAGAGATAGGGGTTGTATTTCATTTTGTTACATGTGGATTTCCAGTTTTCCCAATACCATTAGTTGAAGAGGCTGTCTTTTCTCCAATAAATGTTTTTGGCGTCATTGTCTAGTATGAGATAACTGTATTTATGTGGGTTTGTCTCTGTGTCTTCTATTCTGTATGATTGGTCTACACATTTGTTTTGGTGCCAACACCATGCTCTTCTTGTAACTATTGCTATGTAGTATAGTTTAAGGTCCGGTATTGTCATGCCTCTTACTTCACTCTTGGTAAGGATTGCTTAGGCTATCTGGATCTCTTATTTTTCCAAATGAATTTCATGATTGTTTTTTCTATTACTTTGAAGAACATCATTGGTATTTTAATAGGAGTTGCATTAAATTTGTATAGTGCTTTTTGTAGTATGGTCACTTTGAAGATACTAATTCTGCTTTTCCAGGAGCATGGGAGATCTTCCCATCTTCAAGGGTCTTTAATTTCTTTCTTTAGTGTTCTGTAGTTTTCATTGTAGAGGTCTTTCACCACTTTTGTTAGATTGATTCACAATTATTTTATTTTTTTTGAGGCTATTGTGAATGGGGTAGTAATTTCTAATTTCGTAATTTCTCTTTCAGTAGATTCATCACTTATGAATATGGAATGCATTTGATTTGTGGGTATTGATTTTATATCCTGCTACTTTGCTGAAATCATTTACTAGTTCTAGAATGTTGTGCTGTATTTTGTCAAGTGATTTTTCTGCATTTATTGACACGATCATATGATTCTTATCTTTAAGTCTATTGATGTGATGAATTACATTTATTGATTCCAAATGTTGAACCAACATTGCATCCCTGGGATGAACTCCATTTGATCGTGGGGCACTGTCTTTTAAATATGTTTTTGTATACAATTAGTCAGAATTTTATTGAAAATTTTGGCATCTATGTTCATCAGAGATATTGGTCTGAAATTTTCTTTCCTTGATGTGTCTTTGTCTGGTTTTGGTATATCAGGATGATACTAACATCAAAGAATGAGTTTGGAAGAGTTCCCTCCTTTTCTACTTCTTGGAATAATTTGAGAAGTATTGGTGTTAATTCTTCATTGAAGGTCTTGTAGAACTCGGCTGAGAATCCATCTAGTCCTGGGCTTTTCTTTATTGGTAGACTTTTGATGGTGTCTTCTATTTCGATACTTGAATTTGACCTGTTTAAATTGAGTATGTCCTCCTGATTCAGTTTGGGAAGGTCATATGTCTCTAGAAATGTGTCAAATCTTCAAGAATTTCTATTTTATTGGAGTATAAGTTTTCAAAATAGTTTCTAATTATCTTCTGTATTTCAGTAGTATCTGTCATGATATTTCCTTTTTCATCACAAATTTTAGTAATTTGAGTTTTATCTCTCTTTCTCTTTGTTAACATTGCTAGGGGTTTATCAATTTTATTTATTTTTTTCAAAACAACAACTTTCTGTTTTGTCAGTTTTTTGAATTGTTTCTTTTGTTTCAATTTCTTTGATTTCAGTTCAGATTTTAATTACTTCCTGTCTTCTACTGCTTTCAGTATTGGTTGATTCCTCTTTTTCTAGGGCTTTGAAATGTAATGTTAGGCCATTTATTCATTGACTTTCTATTCTTTTAATGAATGAGCTCAATGTAATGAACTTTCCTCTTAATACTGCCTTCATAGTGTCCCAAAGATTTTGATATGTTGTATCAGTGTTCTCATTTACCTCTAAGTATTTTATTTCATCCCTGATTTCTTCTACTATCCATTCATCATTCAACAGTGTATTATTTAGTCTCTCCAGCTGATTTTATACTCACAGTGAATCCAGATCCCTTTGCAGGCTCCTTTAATGTTAGCAATGTGATTATGAGCTGAAAATGATGTTCTTGCCTTGTGTGCTTGTTATGTTCACTCCAGCATGTATTGAGTGCCTGTTATGTGAAAGACACTTTTAGAGATGCAAAATTCAATAACAGTACAGATGTACAAGTGCCTATCCTAGAAGGCGGGCTGGGTAAGTGTTCTACTATAAACACAAAGTGAGAGGGACATTGGTTACACTTGCTGAAAGATGGGAGGAGGGAAGTGGCTTTCTGGAAGGCTGTAGGAGTTAGATTTACAAAGCACTGTAGAAAGGACTGTGCAGTGTCATCAAAAGGAGGGGACAGTGCCAGCCAGCATGGAAAGGACAGAGATTGAATTTAAGAGTTTTTCAGCAAATGATAACTTCATTGTAACTGAATTGTGTGGAACAGTATAACAGAAAGGAAAGTCATGGCAAATGGAACACAGGCAAGCTCCTGCTGCATTAGGGGAAGTTCCAATGATAGGCAAAACAGTTGATACTCCAGTTAAGTAAAACCATAGCCAGGCACTTCAGTATTTTGCCCTGCACACTTCACCTGCTTGAAATCATAGACGGGGGCTTTATTTAAATTTTTATCTCTGCCCTGCACATCAGAAATTCTCAAAATTATGAATGAATGTGTAAGTTTATTATATCTTAGAAGGAGTCTGATGATCTGGAGGGAGAAGGGCAACCGTGGTCTGATGAGTAAGGTGGAGAAGGAAAGCACAGGAGGAGAACCCAGCAGAGAGCTGTTGAATATTCTTGGCAATAACCAGAAGAGACTGCTCCAGAGTCTGGGCATGGAGAGATGTTTTGTGTAGGAGAACTTGTCAGTGATATCACACGCCACTGGATGAGAGGCATGGGGAGGCAGCAAGGGAGGTATAGAAAACAGTTTCTTTAGGGTCAAGGAGATTAGGAGAATGGATATTCATGTTGGTGAAAAATTGATTTTAACATATCATGAGAATTCTTAGAGTAAGAATTGTTTTTATTTAGAACTTCTTTATATAAGAAGGGGAAGCCTTACGGCACATGCTGAAGGGAATAGTTAAGACCTGAGACCTTGTTTTACACAGGAAGTTAGAACTGGGGCATAAAGATGAAGAATGGAGACAGAAATAAAGAGCCCAATAACATGGTAGAAGGTTGAACCTGAGGAGAAAGATGGAAAGATGAACACTGAGAGATTAAAGACAGCTCTGGATGAAGAGCTTGCTTGCTTTATGGTACTGGGGACTGACCCCAGGAATACTTTATCATTGAGCTATATCCCCAGTTCTTTTTTGTGGGGACAGGGCCTAGCTAAATTGCTGAAGCTGGCCTTGAACTTAAAATCCTCCTGAATCAATCCCCAAGGCAAAGAGCTTTCTAAGCAGTGGAAAGAGCATGTGTAAAAAGCCCCAAGGCAAAAAATAACATGTCACATTTGAGGAAAAAATAAAAGATCAGCATCAGTGGGCATGGTGGGTAAAGATGGTAGTGAAGATACAGGAAACATTCTAATCTTTTAGGCCATGGAAAGGGGTGTGAGCCTAATTCTAATGGTAATGGAATTCCATGAATGGCTTTTAAACAAACAAATGAAAAAGATAAAATAAGATTTCTATTCCTATAAGATCCCTTCTAAAGCTTTGTGGGTCATGGATTGAGACTGGGTGAGAGTAGATGTTTCCCATAATGCCATTTATAATAGTGAAAATTTTCAAACCAAATACTTATTGATAGGGATCATAATGAATTGATCATTTATCTGCTTACACTTATTAGGAAAAAATTCTACTACAATGAGAAAAAACATGTGTGTGTATGCATGTAAAAGCTCTTTGCCTTGGGAGGTTGATTCAGGAGGATTTAAGTTCAAGGCCAGCTTGTATGTTTGTATGTGTCCATGCTAGAAAAATCTGAACAAAATTATAGAAGTAGTTGGCCTGGCTCTCCCTATCACATAAAATTAGTGGGTTATGGAGGTGACTTTATAAATTGCATTATCTTTTCCTTCCATGTAGCTTTCCTATGAATGGGCATGCTGTTTTTAGTTAGTAAAAAGAAACTGACAACCTTTCATTTTAGGAAGAAAGACAAACTTGCCTATACAGGATGAAATTATTTAAATTGTTTATTTTCTCTCCCTACTTTTCTAAATTTGACCACATTTGTTAGTCGGCTCTTAATGTGACCTGGCAATCTTTTTGGGTAAAATGCACATTTGTGTTATTGCTGTCTTATCCTAACAATCCAGAGTTTGAGCCTGAGCATGTTAGTTTTCTGCCAAAATATGGAGATTCATTAGTTTCCATTAATTCTCTATGGATGATGAACATGCATCTTGGCAGGTGCCTGCCTATTCCTTAAGGAAAAGAATCTAAATTTAGACTCTCTCCCTAGTCTGTGGTCTTGGTAACTCAAAGGAGCCTAAGAATTTTTGTGCAAAGAGACCTATTTTTAACTTCTGAAGCCAGGCTTTTCCCAGCTTTTCACCTGGGAGGCTTGGTGAAAATTACAAATTGGCTTTAGCATCAAACTCCCCAGTCGTCTTCTAGCATCATTACCCTAAATGCACATGCATCCTACACAGGTACTGGGGAGGCTGAGGGTTATTTGAACATGTTTTCAGAAAGGATATTACTTTCTTCTTGCTGCACATTGGATTTTTAACACTTTTCTATAGGAAGAGGGAGTCGCTTATCTGGAATTGCAATCTACTTGGTTAATTTTTAGTCTCTTTAGAAAATTTTTAAAAAATTGTTTTCCTCCCTTCTAAGTTCTAGATGCTCTCTTCAGTTCTTGTCATCTTATAGCTCCATCCCTTTAATACCTTTTCCTTGGTTTCTCATAGAAAATAGCTTAGCCTTTGTGCTTTTTTGCCCTTGTGTCTCTTACCTCCTCAGTGCTTTTCAGAATTGTCCTTACTCCATGTCACAATTATTAACTGAAAGGTTATTAAATCACAGCTTCCGAGTAAGTACCCAAATTTATTGTGCAATAACTCAAATCATCCATGAAGCTTCTGGTTAATTGAGAGCTTTGTTGTGAGATTTAGAGGGATGATGATGGTGATGATGATGATGATGATTGGTTAAATATTGCAAGAATGTTGAATGCAGCATTGAGTCCTCCCTGACACCCACAATTTTCCCCAAAACTTGTAGGATATGCTTCCTTAAAACAAATCACATACATAGCACATCTTCATTACAGAAAAATTAGGCAACATTGGGAAAAACATCAGCTGTAGTTTCATCACCAGCAGATGATGTGATATTGCTAACATATTAAAATATACAGTGAAAATACATTCTGTACTATCATTGAACATTTCATACTAGTTACCCCCCATCTATTTAATCTCATCTTTGGAGTGTACCTGATTTTTACTTATAAGCAATCATAAACTATTCCTGTTTTCTATGCACTGCCTGGAAAATCTGTGGAAATATTTTTGTAAGTTTTAATTGATTAGATGATGAAATATTAGTAAGTGGCATAGTACAAAATACAGTATTTCTGAAGAGTTTGTCCCCCTGATAAACTTGAACCTGTTCTCTAGGTTGTCAGTAATAAGGAATTCAAAACAGCATGTGATCTGCATTGTGCATGAGATTCCAGTATTGGAACACTAAAGATAATAGGGCCTATCAGTGCTGTGTTCCTCAAAATGTGGTTTGCCAACCAAAGGCACCAAAATTGTCTCTTGAAGATTCTTCTACAGTTATGCAAAGGGGCTCAGATATCTGCATTTGTAGTAAGCATTCCAGAAGATTCTAACACCTACTAAACTTTGGAAAGTACTGCCTTAGTGGACCTGACAAGTTCTGTCCATGGCTCATCTTTTCTAAATACTTCACTATTTTCAAAATCATAGTAACAGAGCAATGCACCAAATTTCTGGTAGTGTAAAATGACAATATTGATTTTTTTCATTGATTAAACAACCAGTAAAGATGCTTCCCCCTCTCACTATATTTAGTTTGTTTCCTTTCAGTCTCATAATGATGAGGTTTATTGGAGTCCCTCTAACTCTGAAGACACAGAATATTTCTCATCTGTTATTGAATTTCAAGATTTAAGTATGAGACACATGAAGCACTAAATGCAGTGAATGTATAGGTGAATGCAACTACAGTTAACATGAAGCAAAGGTATAAATATGTAGGGCATACAGATTCTTTTTTACAAGACTTACACTAAAAGTCCAAAGAATCTACACAATATTAAGGGACAGCCAGTGGATGTCACTACTGCGCCATGGATTTGTAGAGCCAAGGTTGTTTTTGCTGTTACCTCTCAGGAATAACTGGCTGGTGGACTTATACCTTCATGAAATCCAATGTTGTTTTTTTTTTTTTTTTTTCCTTTCCTTATAAATTATTGACTGATTCTGTACCAATTAGTTTTACCAGTTGGTAGGTTTGTTATCAAGTTAAGCTTCAAGAGAAGAACCTGGACTCAAATGATTAAAAATTTAGAGCAGTTGATTAAATATGCAGATAGTCATTGAATCTACTTTTTGAAACTATTATATTGCCTTTTAATGCTCATGATTTGTATAATTAATAAAAAACAAGCTTGAAAGCATGTAAGGAAAATGAGAATTTAAAGAGAGTCAGGCTAAATGCCAAGAAGTAAGAATATTATTTCATTAGAATATAGCCTATAAGAAAGTGAGAACTGTTTGGTCTTAAAAAGTTGATATCATTTTTAGTAAATTTTATGTTATAGAATTCCACAATTTATTTTAGAAATTGTATATTAAATCAGTGAGTGGCCTGAGGGCTAATTAAATACATTTTGTGAATTGTATACTTTTGCTTCCAGTTAAAACCTTCATTATTCCAGTGAATTTTGCCATTTGAAGGTTTGTTGTGAAGTATAAGCAGTGAAGCATAGATGACCAGATCAAATTGGGGCTGCTGTGGAGATCCCTGGGCTTACAACTAAGCTATTTTTAGTTAATTGTAAATTTAAGAAATTGCACTCAGCAACTCTGACCCCCCAATTCTAAGTTTTAAAATGTGCTTTTCTTTAGATCATGGATTCTTTTCTACTATAAGCATACATTTGGAGTTAGTCCAGGGTTTTTTCATTGTGTGACAGTAGAAAAGACATTTAAAATCCTTACATATCTTTTTTCTTCCCTGTTTTACAGGGCAAATCAAACAATACCAGGAATCGTCGTTATTTGGGATGGAGGGGCTGTGCTAAATGTTCATAGACTCTTTGCTTAGTTTATCTCATTTAATCATTGAAAAAAATCCTATAAAAGAAGCTGTGTTATTCTAGTATCACAGAAGAGAAAACAGAAATCCAAAGCTCACTTTCAAATCATGGGGTGTCTGATTCAATTGCCTAAGAATTTTTAAAAGGGCTCTGTTCAGTCAATAATGCTGTTGCCATGCTTTCTAAGGCCTTGGTATTGCATTGAATTGCCTCCACGTACCATGTGTTGGCTAGGGGTTGGCAGTGCATGCCTCAATGTGAGCACAGAAAGTACCTGCTAAGCCTCTTCCAGAGCCCTTTGAAGTAGGCTCTGTCTCTGCTGACCCATAGCATTGAATCTAGTTACCTACACTTTGGAAACTGTGGAGTCAGAACCAGTGGAACATTAACGTTTATACATTAGGCTTTGAAGCATTGTCATAGAAGACAGGGAACTGTGGAAGATATTTTCAAACTTAATTTAAAGATGGAAGAACCATAGTGAATATAAATGATGGTTCTAAGGTCATTTCAAGAATCTGAACTTATCCCTAGCATTGACCAGCTTTTCTCATGTAAGGCCCCTGGATACTACATGTTTGAAGCTGATTATTGAGCCTACTTCTGATGTAGAAATTTTTTAAATTAATTTCCTAACTATAATATTTGCTTGGTAATATTTAACTATGAGCTCTAATATCATCAGCATGACACAATTACATGTGTAGGTAAACATTGTGGATGAATAGCAATAATAAAATGGTTTCAACTAGGTTCAATAAGAAGGTAACAGTGTGCATTTTTAGAACAAATATGTTGGTGAAGTAATGTGTTGCCTTTTTTCTTCATATTTTAAGATTTATTTGTTTATGAAATGTTGATGAAGCTGCTTTATTTTGCTATTGCTCAGATGTGCTGTTTTTCAATTGTCTAATGGGGAATCTATCATGTATCTCTTTATCTTTTTTATTTAAAAAATAGGTTATAAGATCTTTGTGTAGAGGAACCTTGTTGATGAATGTTTCAGTTGGAAGGAATTTGTGGGAAGCACTATGTATGTGAGCGGTGGCATGGATAAAAAGACCAGAAGTTTTAGGCACAGAAAGACAGAGAGTTCAAGCCCACTTAACTAACTCTATTACAAAGAGACAAATAATCTCTCTTTACTGTAGTTTTGCTTTATAGAGAGAATCATCATAATGATTGAGATAATATATACAAAACATAAGAGTTTGGACCTGGAATAAAATAGGTCAATAAGTAGTATTTTTAAATTATTTTATTCATTCTTTCTCTTTGTGGACACAATAATCTTTCACTAAATTTTGGTTAGGAGGATAAATTATAAAGTACTGCATAAACAAATTTTAAACCTATTTATAGATTTATCATGTCCATTCTTGTCATAATCTTTCATTATCTCATATTCCAAATTTTACAAAGATTTTATTATTGCATTATAATTATACATAGTAGCTAGATTCTTTGTGACACATTCTTATAGGCACATAACATTATTTGCTCTATTTCATTTCTTAGTACTTCCTCTTTTCCTAACCTCCTCCCTCCCTGATCCCCTTCCTCTACTCTACAAATTATATATATATATATATATATATATATATATATATATATATATATATATGTATGTATATATACACAATTATATATAATTGGATTTAAAAACTTAATACAATTATCATAATAATATATTCATACCTGTATAGAATTAATTTGGTTAATTTTATTCCCCAGTTTTCCCCCTTTCCTCCTCTCCTCCCTCCCCCTTGGTTTCCTACTTCTACTCTACTGATCTTCCGTCTATTTTGCTGTGATCCCCCTCTCTTTAAAAAAAAAAAAATTCCTCTTTTTTCTCTCTAGCTTCTGCATACGAGAAAAAATTCAACTCTTGGCTTTCTGAGTCTGGCTTTGTTTTTCTTAGTGTGATTTTCTACAGTCCAACCCATTTACCAACAGATTATATAATTTCATTCTTCTCAATGGCTGAATAGAACTTCATAGTGTATACAGACTGCATTGTCTTGGTTCATTCAGCTGTTGACAGACAATGAGGGTGGTTCTATAATTTGGCTATTGTGAATTGTGCTGGTATAAATATCAGAAAGCATGTATCACTATAATATGCTGATTTCAGGTTTTTGGATAAATTCCAAGAAGTGGAATATCTAGTAGACTAGTCTTCTGAGGAATCTCCACAATGATTTCCACAGCAGTTGTATCCATTTGAAGTCTCACCAGCAATATGTGTTTTTTTCCCCACATCCACGACAGCATTAATTATTATTTATATTCTTGGTTGCTATTCTAACTGGGATGAAATGAAATCTCAGTGTAGTTTTGTTTTGCATTTCTTTAATTGTTAAAGATGGACATTTTTTTTTCATATATTTGTTTGTCATTTGCATTTCTTCTTTTGAGAAATACCTGTTTAGTTCATGCATCACTTCTTGATTAGATTGTGTGTGTGTGTGTGTTTAATATTTTGAGTTCTTTATATATTCTGGATATTACTCCCCTGTCAGAAAGTAGCAGGCAAAGATTTTCTTCCATTCTGCAGGCTGTCTTGAAAACCTCCCCACACCTCTCTGAATTACCCTGTGCTGAACACTGTGCTCTTTCTAGGCAGGCACTAGTTCCTCTGCTCACATCCACCCCTGGAAGTCGGTTTTTGTCCATCAAGTTCTCCTTTGCTATTCACACTCTGGCTGTGCTTCAATGAACAACTTAAAATATATCCTTCCCATGAAGCCTTCCAAAAAAAAGATTCACACAGCAAACAGCTCTCTGAAAATTTTACATTTCTGAAGACATATTCAAGAGTGCCTTGTCAAATTAGCATGTGTTTGAAAGAGAATATAAGGTCCCCTTTAGGTAGACTCTTAGGGAATGTATTTCATGTCAGTGTCCTCTCAATGCTACCTAGTAAGGTAGACATGTAAATATTAGCTGATATATCTCCAACTAAATCATATCAGGGAGAATATAAAATAATCCTTTTCAAGATTATAGAAATAATTTTGCTCTTTTTCTCTCTCTAGATATTTAATCTTTTCTTTTTTAGGATTATAAAATAATTTTAAATCAATTTAGAATATAAGAACATTTCACAAACTTTTGACTGTGATTGTTTTTTCAACTTCCATTCATATATTCAATATTTATTGAACACTTCCACCCACTTAGTACCTGTTTTATTTTCGATTTTTTTCCCCTAAGGAAATGAAACATAAGAAAGAGAAGATCTTTATTCTCTAAAAACTCATAAAAAATTAGGACAAATCCATTAGCATATAAATATGAAAATAATGTTGGTACGAATATAGGACTCATAAGTTTAATGAAAGCACTCCAAATGGGTAAAGTTAACCTGCTCTTAGCTGTCATTGTTTTCAAAATTAAGATATTGTCCTACATTTCCCCATGAAGATTTTAAGTGGGTCTGTACCTCTACCTGACATCCATACTTTTCTTTCCTATTTATTGAGTTCAGAAAAATCTTAGTATTTTGATATTCCATGTTGAAACGTTCATAAGTATGAAATTTATACAGCTTGAAAAGTATTTATTAAAATTAATACTTTTCAAGACATGTTTATAGAGATTTGAGTCTTGGAAGACATGTTCTCCAGGGAAGATGTACCATGTTCATTGCAGAGTAAATTTGGAAGAATATTTGATAATTCTTTCCACACAAAGGTAGTCCAAAATGTACAAGTGATTCTCAACATTCATTGATTGCAAATATATCTCAGGAACAGCTGGTGATTTAAAAAATTTTTTTTCTATTTTCTGTAGCCATATCAACAGACATTTCATTGAATTATATGTGAAGCCTTGACAAGATAGGTCTTGTAGAAAGTGAGCTAGCTGAAATCTTACAATCTCATGATGTTGTGATTGGTCTAAGTGTGGTGAAACCTGAAATTGTGGGCTTAATCAGCCTGAACATTTGTACGAAGTAATGAAATTTAGTAATAAATAATTCCAAGAGGACTTGTTAAGCTGGAACATTACTATCAAATTATACATACATGTTGACAGCTGTACCAATAAATTTGAGAGCTGTGAACAATCTCACATAAAATAATGAACGTCCTTAAAAGGCCCTGCTGCTCTTGTTTGAGGGAACAAAAATTGCCATTTGACTTAGTTTTGTTTCTCCATTAAAAAAGGAGAAAGGAGATGGAATGCTTTTTGAGAAATGTTTTTTTTTTTTTCAGAGAAAATTTTGAAAATAAATGCAGTGTGTCTAAATTAGGTGTAAAAAAAATATTCCTGAAGAAGTTTATCAAATTATCTCTGCTGTCAAAATTAAGGCTACAGATCTAGCTGACTGCAGAAATTTCTTTGAGGTTTTGCCATCTTAACAAATTGATAATAGTGCTTTGGATTTTAGTTATGAACAGTAATGTAAGAAGATTACTTATTCCCAAAATCTTGATTCTGAATGCAAAATTGAATAAACTCATTATAGTTGCTCCACTGAATATAACAAATTATGAGCCAATAGATAAATATTATGCTTGAGGAGAGATTATGTTATTTTTGCAATTACCAATAGTTTTTTTTTTTTTTTCAAAATATAAAGGAAGCAGACAAGCTCTGTTAAATTGCCTTGGATTTAAAAATACCTACTATGCAACTTCCCATAGAGAACTGCCAGTATAGATGATCACAATTTAGCTAAACCAGAAGTGAATCAAATATTTTATGGTAGCTATAGTGTAATAAATGAAATGAGTAAAAAGACTCATCCTAATGTGATTAATTTTAGAAGTAATTGTGCAAACTGTAGCCATCACTGGAGATAAACAATATAATCCCCTCAAAAGATCTTTGTAAAAACTCTTTCAAAGTATGTATGGCACTTTAGCAAATTTTCATTTTCTTATGGTGAATTCAATAAAAAGAAGAGGAAAAAAATGAGAACGAGTACCTTTCTTTGATTTTTGTATTTTCTCATATCAAATTATGAAAAATCTAACATCTATTTGTCAATTGTATCCATCAGCAAAATAAAAGACATCTGACTTGAATTTTCTGAGGAAAAAAATACTGAAAATATATGTCTTGTATTTCACTGAAATTCTACACTAAAAACATTGGACTTCAAGCAGTTTTTTCCCTTAATTTTTCTATGTCAATAAAAATGTATCTATGAAAGATACAAATATTGAGATAGTTTGTTTTCTTTGCCTTCTCAACCTTCATTTAACTTTACCCTTACCTTCTTCCTAGGTGTCCACTCTAGCTGCCCCTTGGCAACCCAGACCTTGGTGGATATCACTAGCTGTCCCCAACATTCAATTTTCTCCCATGCCTGGCACATGACAGAGAGATTCCCTGGGCTCTGGACTTCCTTTGACAAAAAAAAAAAAAAAAAAAAAGCTTGATAGTGAAAGGCCTGCTTTTTTACACTTGTTCTCCACCTGACCAATAGACTGAGAAGGTTGCATCTTCTTGATGGCACAGCTGCAAGATAGTGCAGCCTCTGTCATCTGTATTCCTTGGTGAAAAGAAGCCCTCCACTAATCTGCTTTGTGCATATGACATAAGCAACATACATTTTATGTAAAACCAATTAGACTTCTGGAGTTATTTTCGGAATCTTCTCCTCTAAGCAAAACGTAGTCCAACCTAATAAATAAATGCAGGTTATTTTCCATTCCTACACTTTTTATCAAAACTATCTTTATCTTAGCTGGTTGTTTCTTTAGATTACAAAGGTGTTTAAGAAATACATTTAAGAAATAAGTCAATCTATGTGAAAATATTACTAGATATACTCCACCTTAGAGGTAGGAAAGAAAGCAATGGGAAGGCAGATGCCAGAGTGTTTCAAGGTAATGCTATTCTTATGCAAGGAAATGCATGTCGGTAGAATATCTTCTATCTCAGACATAGCTTAGCTATACCTCAGCCATAGCTCTATGCTGATTGGCAGGGGAGAATGAATTCAGAGTGAGAGCCTTTCCCCACTTTTTTCCCGTGGTACCAATGGAATACTAGTGCTTTCTGAAAACATAATCCTTTTTTTCCTGCTAGCTTCTATCTATGTAAACTCACAATCAGTTTCTTCTTAAATTTTAAATTTAAGATATTCTAAATTTTTAAAGTATAATTTCTTCAAGAAGCAATGTGAAAATAACCATAGATCTA
The DNA here is from genome assembly GCF_047511675.1 of Marmota flaviventris. Taxonomy (NCBI): domain Eukaryota; kingdom Metazoa; phylum Chordata; class Mammalia; order Rodentia; family Sciuridae; genus Marmota; species Marmota flaviventris. The sequence continues at coordinate 66,993,599 of NC_092508.1, forward strand.
GTTCAGGGAGGCAAAACACACAATAACAGAGATATAATATTAACTCCTCAATTATGTAAGAAGCAAAAATATGATATACTTCCTCCAATTCAGTTTTATTTTTCATGACAGATATTTTACATATCCTTGAGAATTAATAAATAACATTTTGTTATATTTGATTCATGCTATTTTTTTTTTAAAGTAAAGCATTATAGCCTTCTCTATCCTTTTTTTCCCAAAGGTAATCACTTTCACAAATTTTACATGTGGTGATCCCTTGCATGGGATTATGATAATTAAAAATACTTTCTTCTTCTGGTGACTATCTATATCCTTTGCTCATTTTACTATCTGGCTGTGTTTTAATCACATACAAGAGTTGTACAATCATATTTTAATCCAACTTCTTGTGACACGTGTGTCAAATGTTTCTCCTTTGTATGTGCCTTGTCCCTAAACTTCGTTTTAGTTTTGACCTGGATCTGGCCAAATTAACTCATCCATTCTTTTATGACTCATTTTTTTTTTAACTTTTTAAAGATAGTTTTATTGAGGTCTAATTGACATCCAATAAACTTCATGTTTAAAGTGTATGATTTAATCAGTTCTGACACATATGCACACCCATGAAACCATCATCACAATAAGGAGAATGAACAAATCCATCAACATCCCAAATTTCTTTGTACTCCTATCCTCATGGTCCTCTGTCCTTTTCTCCAGACAACCACTGACCTACCGATCTGCTGTCACTGTAGGTTGGTTTGCTTATTCTAGGGTTTTATGTAAATGGAATTGTATCACATGTACTCTTTTACTCTTTTTTTTTTTTTTTGGCTTCTTTCACTCAGTGTAATTATTTTGAGATTTACCTCTGTTTCTGATTATATCAGTAGTTTATTCCTTTACGTGCTCAAAGTTTTCTATTTTATGGATGTGTCTGTTCGCCACTGATGGCCATTTGGGTGTTTCCAGTGTTTGGCTCTTAGAAGTAAAACCAAGCTGAACACCTGTATTACAGATCTTTGTGTGGACTTATGCTGTCTTGTTTAAAATCTTAAGACTACAAATATTTTTATTTTTGTTTTTATATGCAAGTTTCTTTTTCTTTTCTTTCTTTCTTTTTATTTTTTTTTATACTGGGGATTGAACTCTGGGTCACTATAACACTGAACCATACCCCGAGCCCTATTTTGTATTTTATTTAGAGATGGGTCTCACTGAGTAGTGCTTAGTGCCTGGCTTTGAACTTGAGATCTTCCTATCTCAGCCTTCTGAGCTGCTGGGATTACAGGGATGTACCACTATACCTGGCTTTATATATGTTTCAATCTTCTTGAAATATATATATATATATATATATATATATATATATATATATATGCATATGTGTATAGATACACACATACACCTATTTGAGTCTGATTTCATCATTATTATTATTATTATCATCATCATCATTTATTATGAAAAGCTTTTTCTTTTTGGTACTAGAGATAGAACCCAGGGCCATGCACATATTAGGCAAGTTCTCTACTACTCAGCTACATCTCCAGCCCAGAAGCCATTTCATGAACTGTTTGGTGATAATGTATTTTCAAAGTCTCTTCTATAATTTAACAAATTCACTTATATTGTGTATTTTTGTTTATGAGATTCTAATTAATTCCCATGAATCAATTTGTCATTTTATAGACTAAAATATTATATTAATGACCATGGTCTAAAATTAAAAACATTCATTTCTAGTGGAGCAAAATTTGTTTGTTTCTTATTATTTGCTCAGAAATGTTTGTCAAGTCTTAGAGCATTTTGTGCTCCTATATGGAGTTAAGAGTCAGTTTGTCAAGGTATATGAAAAATCCTATTTTGCTTTTGATTGGAATGGCATTGAATTTATGGGTGCCCATGGCATTTTGACTTGTCCACATAATGCTAATATATTTGAATAAAGAATCAGTACTACTCTGGCCTTTAAAGCTAAGCAAGAAAAAGCAGGAATGCATCACTTCCAAATCTAATGGGACTCTCAAGAAACGTGAACCTGTGTTGAAGGTACTTTAGCAAGAAGAGCAGGTGGTGTTTAAAAATGGAAAAGAATTTGGAGAGGATTCAATTTTAAAAACAGAAATAGAGAATGAGCAAAAAAATGTAACCATGGCAGAGAATGAAATGACATTTTATCAGGTATGTGGATGGGGGAAGCGGGTGGTTGGAAAGAAATCACACAGAGTGTTAGTTGTATTGTTTGACTCTTCAATGTCCTGAAATTGGAAACTTTTTGAGTATGTTTCAAAGTGGTAACCCATTCCCGCAAATAACAAATAAATTAGTTTCAAAAACTGTTGCCAAGTTCAAGCTCTAGAATCTGCCAGTTTAAATGGTCTGTGCCAATGCATTCTTGTACACCCCACTTCCCTCTGCCAACTTCATTGCTGATTGGAAACTGATGGATGGCATTGTTCTGTTCCACTGCAGCACTTTATAAATAACATAATGCAGTATCTACAGCACAATGGCGATCTCTATTTTTTTTTTTTTTTCAGGACTTGAACGTGCTGGAAACAAACAATTTCCCTAATGGCAATCCTTTGAACAGATATGGGGTGCTGGATCTATCTCTCATAAAAGAGTCAACAAGGGATTAAAACAAGATATATATAATTTAGGTTGAGTTTGAACATTTTAAATGTAAAGCAAATTTACTGTTTAAATGTACTTGCACTACCATAAGTGGGAAAAAACCCTAAATAAAATAAATTGATGCCAGGAGAAATGTCAAGCACACTGTACATATTTGTTAGATACACATTACTGTTTGGCATTAAATAATATTAGTATTTTATGTCCCCAGCGTTTCTCTCTATTATTATTTCTGAAGAGTATTTATAGCTTTATCACAGACTTGTTTAAAAAAGACGCCATGTCAAAATTGACAACATTTTGGTGAGGAAAAGCTTAGTGACTGTTTTAGTCAGCTTTTGCACTGCTGTGACCAAATACCTGATAAGAACAATTTAAAGGAGAGGAAGTTTATTTTTGCTCACAGTTTTAGAGTTCAATTCTTGGTCAGCTGAACTCTATAGGTCTGGGTCCATTATGGTGGAAGGGCATGGCAAACGAAAGCAGCTCAGGACATGACAGTCAGAAAGCATTCACCAAGGACAAAATATAAACCCTAAAGCCATGCCCCCCAGCCACACCCCACTTGCATACAGCGACCAGCCAGTTAATCCATGCCAGTGGACTAATCCACTGATTAGGTTACAACTTTCATAATCTAATCATTTCATCTCTCCATCTTGCATTGTTTCACATATGAGCTCTTGGGGACACCTCATATCTAAACCATAACAGTGACCAGAAATTTTACAAAACTACAAAAGTTACCAAAATGTCAGCATTATCTTCTTACAGGGATACAATCATGACTAAACTTGATGATATTATATGTTAAGTCCACTATTTACATCAACCGATTAAGGATTCTTTAGTAAGAGTGCCCAGTGGCCAGGTAGATCAAAAAAGACTCACAAGTCCATTCCATCCACTTTACAATAATAGAGTACAGGAATTATAGATTTTGGTTATTAATAGAGCTGCCAGGGGTCACTCTATCATATCATCAAATTCTGCCATTTTACTGATGAGAACACTAAGTACAAATTCTTTAATACAAAGGTCTTATGCTGTTGATGTTATGATACTATCTCCCTCTCCTGTCTGTGATAATACCACCTTCCTCTACACACGGAAACCCCAAAATTCCAACCTATAGAATGTCTCAAGGTTTTGACTCTGTCACTTTCTTCCTTATAGGCATTTGTGTCCCTTCATTTTAGAAAGCCATTTTTGCCAACATTTAATCCACGGTGATAACCTTCTATGTTTTCATAGATTAAAAAAAAATGACATTAATTGCATGCTTACTATATGCCAAACACTGGTCTAAGCACATGATACGATTTAACTCATTAAATCATCCCATGGAGCTGATATAATACAGGTAGTTATCATTCCCATTTGATATATGGAAAAACTGCTATGCTGAAATATTGAATCATTTTTTTTTTCCTAAGAAGCCTACAACAGTTTGAAGTACAGACAACTCCAGAACAGGATATTGAAAGTTCCATGTTACACTGGCACCAAAGGATTCAGCTATACCTTCCCTGGCTCTTGCAACTCTTTTCCCACCCAGAGAGTCTTGTCTGAACATCTACCAGATCGTCGTCGTGATCACCATATTGCACAGTGAACATTAATAGATTTCATGATTGACGTCCCCCCTGTGAGCTTCTTAAAGCAATAAACTGATTTGTATATGGTTAAGAATTTGTACCTGGGATTGGACACACCTAGGATTTCAAATCAAGGTCTGTCATATAGTAAAAATGTGACCTTGGCACTTTATATAGGCTGTGGAGCTCAGCTTTTCTCTTCTGTAAAATGGGAATAGTTAATTCATCATTATATTATACTAGAAGGATTAAGTGTCTGAATTGCTCAATGTAAATTAGCTGTTATAAATATTATTATCTTTATCCTCTAAGGTCAGTACTGTCCTAGTGATATACATGTTTGTTGCATAAATAAGGCTGGGAGAGGAACAGATGAAGCAGATTGTACTCTGAATTGACCAACTAGTGGCATGTTTTTATCATGAATTCTCTAGGTAATTCTCTGTCATCTTAGTTGACACATCAAATCAGGTTGCCTAGGATATTATTTAGAGCACAGAGAATGGATGCTTTTTATGCGCTGGTGTTTTCTGAACTGAAGGAAGGATGGACATACAGAGAATTGAATCCTTTAAATAGCTCTTCAAGCAGAAGGAAGGAGCTATTGTAGAGTGGCGATTTGAGCCATTGAGTGGCTATGTGACCTTCAAGGTTTTATTCTAGTTTTGCCCCTGAAAAAAGGAAAACAAAACTACAAAACTTTTGGTTCCCTTCATCCATTGCCCCAAGTGTGTATCGCATATGTCTGTGTGTGCAGAGTGACCCACGATTGTCTTTGTCAATAAGGATTGGGAGAACTGGCTGAGCAATACAGTGGGAGATAGATGTTATAGTGTCTGAAGTTGCTGGCTTTAAACATGTGACCTTACAGTTATAGAACTCAAACCTAGGTAAACAAACCAAAAATAAAATAAACATGAAGCAAGCAATCACAAAAGGAATGACCTCCTCTCAAAAGAATGAAGTACTCCATTATAGATCCAGTGTCAAGGCAATAGACTCAGCAATATCCCAGTGTCTGTGTCCCTGTGCATGCAGAAGCTATGATGAGTGCAACAGTGCAATCGGATACCCAGATAATTGAGGGACCCTCAGTGGAGATTTCTGAGAGTATTAGCAGAGGTCCCATCAGTCAAGAGAAGATTTTGTTACGCACAATACAATGTTGACAAGTGGCAGAGAGACTATTGTAAAATTGGTCATTCGCCACATATCAGTCAGAAAAATCTTTTAAAACAATAAGACAGTCTGTGATGCCTTTATTTAAACACCTTCAATGAATTTCCATTGCACTGAGTACAATAGAAAGTTATTACCGTGACCTACGAGGTCCCCTGGACACAGGCTCTGCTTCCCTTTGCATCGCCATCCATTTTCTTCTCTCAACTGTGCTGCCAAATGCCAAAGCTCTCTCTATGCAGCCAGAATCTTCACACCTCAGGGTTGTCACGCATGCTGCTCCTGGCCTAGGGCACTTGTCCTCCAGATTTATGCATGAATGTTTCCTTCTAATCTTTAAAGTCTCCTCTTCAATGTTGTCTCAGAGAGACCCCTACACATCTCATTCTTTTTAATTTTTTTAAATTTACATAATCTTACATATTTGTGAGGTTCAGTGTGATGACTTGCACTATATAATGAGCAAGTTAGGAAGATTAACAATCTCATGATCTCATACATTCATGATTTCTTTATAGTAAGAGTGTTCAAAATCTGTCCTCTGCCTACTTTGGAGTATAAAATGCATCTTTGTTAATCTCAGTCACCTAGTGTGCAAGTAGAACACTTAGCTTTAGCACTTACTTGAATCTACTTGGAACTTTGTACCACTGACCAATCTCTCCCCACCTTCCAGGCAACCTTTTGTCCCCCAATCTCTGGTAACTACTTTTCTTCTCTCTGTTCCCATGTGGGCATCCAATTTAGGTTCTATGTATGAGTTAGGCCGTCTTATTCTTTATCATTAGCCCTATTGATATCTTCATAAAGCTCTTTGCGATTTGAATTATGGGTTTTATTTATACTTGCTTGTGTGTGGTTTTAGACTAAGATCTAAGAGGGATCCTAATCTGCCTTTTTTATATTGTGATGTAGTCAGCACTTATTGTCCAGAACACAGTGGGTGGGTAGGTTAAAGGAAGAATGAGTGAATGAATGAATTGATAATCCTGCTCTCTCTAATAGAGATCTGTTAGAAGAATCAGTTACCAGTCATATGGATTGGAGCTCCATGCTAATAGTTTCATATATGTATGAAGGTCATCAATTGATGACTCAATTAATGGTGAATATGAAGTCATTTTAGAGAAAAACTTCAAGTGACAATGTGTCTGAATCGTGGTAAAGGTGAGAACTAATTAAATATTTATTGTGCATTTATTATGTGCAAGCAACTCTATGGAGGGTACAAAAATCAAGAAAGGTGTGATCTCTTTCTGAACACATCTTCTAATTTAGGGCATGTGAGGGGTTCATAAACAGGTAAGTGTAGTGTGAACATGGCAGGCAGATTAGCATGGTATATGAAGTTCCATTTTGCTACAGTGTGCTGTAAGTACAGTAGGGGAGCATAGACACAACTTGACTTTAAAAATAGCATTTTGAACTCAGTCATTTTATACTCTTTCTAATTTAATTTCTAACTTAATGAGTGAATGGCAAATAAATAGATATGCCAGCCCCACGTTAGATTTCTAACAGATACAGACCTAAGCAATGGGTTGTGTATATTCTTAGGTCTATATGCCATTAGAAATCTAACATGGGACTGGCATATCTATCGTTTACCATTCGCTCATCAAATCTGAAAATATTTTTGACCTCCTAAAAAGCATCAGGCACTATGCACACTGTCTTAGGCACTGGGAATATTGCTGTGAACAGAGAGATAACTTCTCTCTTCTTACAATGCTGTTACATCTATGAGAAAGACAGATGTTTAATAAGAAAGACAATGTCCCAGTTTGATAAGTATTGTGATAGAAAGAGAGTAGTGAGATAACAGTCCTTTCGAGTGGTGGGGTCACTGTAGTTGACTGATAAAGAGGATCCCAGAGAAAGGTGAGGTCTGTCCTGAAAGCTGAGGGATGTGCACACTGTGTCCACAGCAGAGCTACATGAAGAGCGTCCTGTTCAGAGAGAGGCACAGTGCAGGCTGGAGGTACAACAAGGGTGTGCGTGCAAAAACTGAGGCAGACTGTGAGGCTGAGCCTAATCAGGATGCAAGTGAGAGGGGGATCAAGCAGCTATGTCATGTGGATCTGTGGGTTATGCAAAGGAGTTAAGGTTTTATTCTAAGAAAAAAACAAAGAGAAGTTGTTTAAGAGTTGTAAGCATAAGATTACAGGAATTGGTTTATATTTTTAAAGAGTTATTTTAAAAGTAAAGGGAAGGGGGTCATTCTATAGTCTAAATGTGTTTCCCAAAATTTATGTGTTGAAACTCAGTTCCCTTCATGGTGGCATTAAGAGGAGGGGCCTTCTGCTGTGTGATTAAATGGTGAGAGCCTTGCCCTGGTGGATGTGGATGGGTTAGTGCCTTGTAAGATGGCTAGAGGGAACCAGTAGGCTCTTTATTGCTCTTCCACCCCATGAGAATACCTAGATGACACTGTGTTTGGGGAAAGGGCCTTCGCCTGACACTGAACTTGCCAATGCCTTGATCTACCTACCTTTCAGACCTTAGAATTAAAAGAAATAAATTTTTATCCTTTATAAATTACTGAATCTCAGGTATTTTGTTATGGCAAATAGAGCAAGATAGGGTATGAAGAGAGCATGAATAAAATCCTCACAGCACAACTATTAGGCACAACTTTTCATTTATAGGGCACCATTAAGCTGAAGCATACTGAGTACCAGCCATGTGCCAAGCACTGTGCCAAACAGAACACTGGGGCTGTTGGGCTTTGTTACCAACCTTACTGGGTTTCCGACAGGGACAGAACTGCCATATTTTTCAAAATTGATTCCTTCATTCATTTTCAATTTCCTTTTCATGATTAGTTAAATCAAAAGCAAATGTTTGGGGTCCTTTTAACCTGCTCACCTCAAACCCTCTTTCTCTTTCTGAACAGATCTGTAATTTCCCAAAGTAGTGCGTGGCTGTGGCATACAGTACTTATCCCGAAGAAGCAGGTTCTGCTGGGGGTTCATGTGTGAGTCCATTTTTCTTATCTTTCTCAAATGGCCGAAGTTAACTGATTTGAAAGGGCCTCATTTTAAATTACATTCATTCAGTGAAAACAGAAATTAACACTTAGAGACATCTATATGCTAATGATTGTAGCTCAGGGAATTCACTTCTAACCTTTTCAAAAGGCGCTGGTAAAGAGCCATTTCACTTGAAAGCAACTTAGTAAAACTGGTAGATTAATTAAATACCATAAAATTTCTTTAAAATCTTTATTTCATTTATCATTTATGCCAGTATTTTTTTCTTTTTAATGTGAACTACCTTGGTTCAGATTGCTCTTTCTAGGACACATTATTTAGCAGGTTATCTGACATGAATAATACAGAATCCAAAGTGGTAATGTAAGGCCAGGAGTTTGGAAGACAGTGGAAGAACAAAAGACAAACAAAGGAAATCTGTTCATCAAGGCCATTGCTGGTTCATGAAGCAGCTCTATGCAGATGTTTTTAGAGAATGCCCTTTCTTGTGTCAAGGAAGCTTTGGGCAAGGGTAAAAGTCCAGGGGTGGTAAATGGAGTTGGGGTACAAAAACCCGGGCATCCCTTCAGCCCCAAGCCCTTGTTCCATGAATGAATTGTACAGCTGCACATGCCATCTTTTAGTGGCTCCATGTCTTATCTTACTTATCTGTATTTACTTATCTCCACTTATTTTTATTCACAATTTCATGGGTCTTTACATTTTACTACCAGGGAAAAGCAAGTTTTCTCAGTGTGCTCAGGCCTTGAAGAATACAACTCTGCTAAGCATTTTGGAGTAGGATGCATTCTGGTGAGCCATATGAAGGGGAGATCATGCACTCGAGCAGGCAAGCCCCTTTAGGGGATAGATTCATGAAGTCAGAAAAATCTCATATTATTTTCAAACCCAGTATAGTGCTCCTGTCTTCTGAATAATCAAGGAAGAACAGCACATTTGGGGGCATGGAGTTTTGTAATCAGACCTGCTTGTGACTCCTGGTTCTGTCTGATACTTGCTAGTTGTGTGATTTCAAGTGTGGTCTTAATCTCTTAGGTCCCTCTGTTTACTCTTCTGTAAAATGGGTGCAAGAATGCTTGCTGGGAGAAAATGCATTAGAGTGTTTGGTAAAATTCGAGGTACAGAGTAAATGCACAGTAGAGGACAGAGCTTAAAGTGGGGAGGGACAAATTAAAGAAAAAAAAAAAAAACAGAAACAATTGCTGTTCTAAGAAGCTTGATTCTAGAACCCGACTCACAAATTAAGTTGAAATAAGAACAACAATTACCTATGTAATGCCTTTGCTAAATATTCTTTATTCAGGCTTTCCTCTTACTTTACTTCTCCTTGACCTATGCCTTCTCCTTGACCTATGCCCTCTATCATCAAAGGGAATGACATAAATAAATGAGCCCATGGTATAGTTAGTCTAATCATTTCTCCTCTGTTTTTTACAAGCTCTAAAACTGGATGCTTTGACATATGTTTGTACCCATGAAATCTTTACCACAATCAGATTAATGAATTTATCCATCACCCCCAAATGTTTTCTCCTCCTCTTTCTCCTGCCCCCTTCTTCTCAGCACCTCAACTCCCATTGTACCTTCTTACCCCTAGACAAACCCCTGATCTGCTTTCTGTCACTATAGAGGAGTTTCCATTCCCCAGCATTTTATATAAGTAGAACTGTCCAGTATCTACTCTTTCATTTGCTGGTACTTTGATCGGCTTTCTTTCATGTAGCATAATTATTTGGAGATTTCTTTTTAAGGTAAACATTTTGACCCCCATGAGGCATCGTATCTACTGGATGCATCCATTTTGTTGGGTGGTATCCATAACTTATTTCTTTTTCTTGCTGTGAAAGTTATTGTATAAACACAGCAGTATTTATCATTCCATTTACCTGTTGTTGGCTGTTTTGATTGTTTCAAGTTGTTGCAAATAAATTTGCTCTAAGCATTCAAACACAAGCCTTAGGACAGACAGGTGCTTTCATTTCTTTTGGGGAAATACATAAGCGTGGAGGGCTGGATCATATGGTATAGGTTTAATTTGTCGAATGATTGCTAAATTGCTGCCCAAGGAGCTTGTGTCCCGCCTTTCTCTTCATCAGCATGTGAGAGTTCCACTTGCTCCATATGCCCCAGGACACTGGGCGTGGTTGATCTTTTTAATTTTGGCTATTTTTAAGAGTGACATAGTGGTATCTCTCTATGATTTTATTTTTAATTTCTCTAACGACTCCCGTGTCCTTCTTCCTCCTCTTCATATCCTCTTTAGTGAAGTACTTATTCAAATACTTAGCCCCCTCCCTTTGAGTTCATTATTTTATCATCACTGATTTTTGAGGGTTTTTTAAATGTTTTGATTAAAAATCTTTTATTGGGAACATGATTTTTCAATAGTTTCACCTTTCTGTGGCTGTTTTCTGAGGAGAAGTTTTTAATTTTGGTGAATTATAATATACCAATTTTTTTATGGATTTCTTTCTAACTGAAAATTACAAAATTTTCTCCTGTGTTTCCTTTGAGAAATTTTATAGATTTTGGTTTTGCATTGAGATTTATGAGTCATTTTGAATAAACGTTTTTCCTGTGGTGAAAGGCATAAATGAATATTTATATTTTTGCAATAGGTATATTCAATTGCTTTAGTGCCATTTGTTGAAAATCCATTTCTTTCTCTACTACTGAGTTTTCTTAGCATCATTTTAAAAAATCAGTGATCATTGATGGGTGGACCCATTTTTGGACTCTTCTCCACTCTAGTCCTTTATTCTATTTGTGAACTTTAAGGCTGTGATATATTTTGAAAACTTTTAACTCTTGAGGCAGCTTGTTGACTGTCTTTCCATCCATCTCCTCCTCTTTCCGTGTTGCTCAACAGGGAAACTCAGTGTAATTTTCTCTTTCAGTGAAAGTTAGACAAAATGAATTTAGCCAGTGATCACAATTACTCTAAAAATCTCTTCCTGCCTTTAAAAAAATATATATTTTTTTAGTTATCAATGGGCTTTATTTATTTATATGTGGTGCTGAGAATCAAACCCAGTGCCTCACACATGCCAGGCAAGCCCTCTGCCACTGAGCCACAACCCCAGCCCCTCTTCCTGCCCTTTGCCAGTTCTGTTCCCGGTTTCCATTTTATTTGGTTTGTGCTTCTTTTGAGAGGAGGGGGAGGTGCCCCTGAAACATTGTGATACACTATTTTCTATTGCAGATAAATATATACAAGTCAGCATAAATCATCAAATTACTCATGTGGGGTGAGAAGCAATGGTGGAAAGATTATGGAAAGAACAGAAATGAACACTAAAACCCCTCTAAAGATTTCTTGCTAATAAGTATGTCAATTTCTAAATTATACTCATTTGTTCTCTGTCCTTTGCTTTTTTTATACACAGAGGGAAAATGTTCACTTTCACTTTAGACATGGCATCAGGGGATCTCAAAAGCAGAGCAGGCCAGAAATCCCAGGGAAAGAGGCAGTTGAGCCTGCTTGAGAACAGGGCTTTCTCAGGTAGGATATCACTTGTAAATCCAGCTGTCAAACTATGAGGGACGAAGCTTCAGAAGAGGAAAGAGCCAGCCTGAGGGAGGAGTGGGAGAGTGGGTATGTAGCAAACTACAAGGCAGGGAGGGCAGTTATCTGCCCTTTAATAGGTCCAAGCTGATTGGCGGGCTCCTTGTTGATGCTAATGAGGCTATTTTTATACTGATAGCTATATTATTTCCAGCAATTGTCATGGTTACATGGACAAAAGGAGAAGGCAATGGTAAACTTTCTGAATAAAGGAGATGGCATGAAATTGGAATCATTTAATCATTTATTCTAACAACAAAAACAGGTCCTTTCTAAGATGAGTTAATGAACTCTGGTTTACCCCTGAGGCTATACTCCTCCACTGACATCAGTCTCCTCGTCTGTTAAAATGAGGGGGTTGGACTAAATGATCTCTAAGGTCTCTTTTAGCATTGAAAATTCTATGATTCTATGATTACTTAATTTTTTTTTCTTAGTTACCAAAGGTTTTGCAATTGCCAAACGTAGAAAGGAAGCAAAGGAAACTTAACTTGGAAAGTTAGAAATTTTACTTACAAATTGTACGTAAGCTTGATTTTGAAAGGGAAATGAAATGTAGATATAGATATTAGAATTAAAGAAATTGATTTCTAATATACTTTGAACTACTTATAGTAACCTGCCCATGTAGTGGCACATTGAGGCAGTTGGTGGGGGCATGAAAGTATTTTTAAAAAATGCCTCTGGCCCTGGTTAGAGGTGCAATTTTATGTCCATGATAGGCTAGTTCTTTGCTCAAAGAGAATAACCTGACATCTGTGCTAACTCCAGTCCTTGTCCAAAGTGGTTTTCAAGTACAATTTGGCAGGAACAAATCAGGCTAATATGGTGGATGTGGGTCTCATTTGCCATTTGTCAAAGCTATGCCTGACCATATCAGGATCCTCATCTCTAGACTTGAGCAGACCCTATTGAGACACTGAAAGCATGAATCAGAATTTTGACGGGAATCCACGAGCAGATTTTTAAGGCTGTTACATATTTGGGTTATAAATGGGCAGGATTTTCGATTATGTATCTTTATATCATAAACCCTATGGAGAATTATTATATTACTGGTATCAACTGCTTGAAAATATTAGCTCATTAATCCCCTATTTTCATTCATAAAATCAACTAAATTTCTTCCAGTCAATACTTACCATTTTAGGAAATAGGATAAAAACCCTGAGATTATAGATAGATACATTTAGCCTTAGTATAAATAAGCTTCTGTAGCCCTATATCCAAGAGACTTAAAACTTATTCGGACAGATAAGACCTAGTTAGCAATACATGAACAGTGTTGGTAGGGGCCCAGGGAATAGAAAATGTACATATATTAGATGTATACTGTGTACCAGATGCTCAGTATGCACTACACTGTGAGGAAGGGTCCACCATTTCTTTTCCATAGATTAAAACCCTGTGTCTCAGAGGGTTAAAAATAAAAAAGCAAAAACCATGATTGCATACTTTATAAGCTTTTGTTCTGGAGTATGAATCCCAGTTGGTCTGATACCACAGCCTGTCCAATTTCCTCAACATCAGGAATGGAAAAGAGACTTCGTCGCAAGTGTCAATGCTGAGTCACTGATGGAGCTATGCTTTAGTCAGCTTTTTTTTTTTGCTGCTGTGACTAAAAGACTTGACAAGAATAATTTTAGGTGGAAAAGTTCATTTTGGGGCTCACAGTTTCAGAGATCTCAGTCCATAGATGGCTGACTGCATTTCTCAGGGCATTATGGCAGAAGAATGTGGTGGAGGAAAGCATCTCAAGACATCTCACCAGGTATCAGAGAGAGAGCTCTGCTCAATAAGGACAAAATATATACCCCAAAGACCCAGCCCCAATGTACCACCTCCTCCAGCCACACTGTACCTGCCTTTAGTTATCACTCAATTAATCCCTATCAGGGTATTAATTCAATGATTGGGTTAAGGCTTTCATAACCCAAACATTTTACCTCTAAACCTTCTCGTATTGTCTCACATATGAGCTTTTGGAGGGCACCTCACATCATAGCAAGCTAATAAGAGAGTTGATTGAGAAAATTTCTCAGTGCTCATCTGGTATCAGAGGGAAGCACCTTGGACTACTTATGATGTGACATGGATTCTATAATTTCTTATCCTCCCCTAGCATCTGCTGACTATGTGAGTGACACATGACTAAGTTATTGGAGAAATGAAAAGGAAGGAAAACTCAGTCGAGTCTGCAGTGTCTAGGGAAAATTTCTTCAGAAAAAAACTGCCAGATGAGTCATCCTCAACTGGTGGGTAGAATTTGGGCAAGTGGACAGAAAGCAAAGCAGTCGTCCAAAAAGAGTTCTAGAAGTAGAGGCAACAAAAGAGCAGACTTTTAAGGCAAAGATGGTACAAGTTTTATGAGGCTGAGACACTTGCCTTCACGCCTGTGTTAACAATGGGGCGATGGAATAAGAGTGGATCATTTAAAACGGTTCAAAGCCCTTTCGCATTTACAACGCTTGAACAATCTTCCTGTGTTTCATTAGTTGCCAATAAGTTATCTCTTTGTTTCTGCGTTTGGTTTTATGGATTCTATTGTTGTAATGATGAGAGCACAGGGAAACCATGTAATGACAGGGAGAAGCACTCGCTGGGGGAAAGAAAAAACACTTTGAAGCTGTGGGGCTCCCAGGCTGCATCTGGGCACAATGCCAGCTTTGCTGCAGCTGAAGAACTTGCCACAGAAACAGCTGGCAATGACTACAATTCACCTGTAATAAAGACAACAGATTCAGACCACTCAGCACACTAATCAATGATTTAATAATTGTGTCAATGAAACAGATTATTCAATTGGCTTCAGGGCACTCAAGCCCGCCCCCCACCCCCCCTGCAGTTATATACTGCCTTTGAGAATGGCCTGCCTTCTTCAACAGACTCACACATCTCCCTTCAGTACTTTCATTTTAAGACTCTCTTGGTTACAACTTTTATACCAAAATATATTGGAACATGATATGCCCCTAAGACCAGTGTTTATTGACATTTATGGAAGTGCTAGGAAATTCCAGTGAGCGAATAGAGCCTTTCCCCACTCTGTCTGTCTAGGTTTGTAGAATCTGTCCTTGATGGCCTCATTGTCCCACTGGGGGTCGTGAAACATCTTTTGTCCAAAGGAGCTGCTGCTTCCTGAGATTCATCACAGACTGGTATGACTGAAGGGGTTTTGCCAGAAAGACTATCTACTGGAGTCTACTGCATTTTGCATTTTCACTACCATTTTCTTCGTTCTTTACAAAATCACAACCGTTTTTTTTTTTATTGCTTGTTCAAAACATTACAAAAAAGCTCTTGACATATCATATTTCATACATTAGATTCAAGTGGGTCACAACCGGTTTTAAACCCAGCCACGGTTTTATTTAATCATAAGTAGAGTTTTTTTTTTTTTTTTTTTTTTTTTTAATTGAGGATCTAGGGCAACATTTCCTCTCTACCTACTAGTGGTCAAATGAACAGATGCAATAGAGAATAGAAACATTCGTTCTTGGCTCTGCACAGTAGGCTGCCAATATCCTCCTGCTCTCGGCCATCCCCATTCTTATTTCCCTTAGTACACGGCAGTGGGAGGCCTGTGTGAGTTTGTCAAGAGTGTGAAATGACTGTGAAGAATCCTAACACTTCTCACGGTCACTTTGCTGCCACATCTTCCTCAGGAGTTTTACATAGTGCTTCTTTGTCCACCTTACCTTCTTAATCTCACAACAAATGATTCAACTGAATATCTTTTAATGGTCACATATTAGTTAAACCAACTAGATTTTAGGAATCCAAGCATGAATGACATTGAGTCAGCTAGAGTCAGGTCTTCCCACGTGGTGAGCTTGTCATGGAATTTGATTTTTCTGAGAGGAAAAAAAAATAGAACTATTCATGATTGCATAATCTGCTCTTAACAACTCATTGGTAGGCATACAGGATTTCAAACAGGGACTCACGGGGGTTATAAAAAACAGGGCCTTCTTCTCACTGTCAGGGGAAGCTTACTTTAATTTTTTTTTAAATAGAGGATTTGTTCTGGACTCCTTTCCAGAAACTAGGCTCCAGGTACTTCTTAAGAATCCCAAGCTCCTGCCTGGTATCAGACTGCCTGATGCAGAGGGTTAGTGATTTTTCTCTTTAGAGTTTAAGCATTCTTCTTTTTTTTTTTTTTGTCATTTGTTTTTCATCTGTGGACCCTGGTGCTCATTTGGAGACAATCAGAAAAGTCCCTTTCAGCATTCTCATATGTAGCATGGACCTAGGCCAATTTCCCTTGTATGGAATTATTATTTGCTTATGTTGCATTATTTCTAAAACTCCCTCTACTATCACTTTCCTTATTCCTGATTTATTGGGTCCCCATAAATTAAAGGCTTGATCTGAGAGGAGATTGTGGTTGTGCTATGGGTTTATGCATTTTAATGGGTTTGATTAAGGGCTAAAAAATAAAAGATTCAATGCACAAAGGAATGAGTCAATAACGGTAGGATTTCAGGCAGTGTGGCAGGTATTGAGGGATATACTTTTGACCAGAGGCCCTGCCTGACTCCATTCAGATTTCATGGAATAAATGGGTGTCTATTCCATAAGCAAATGGACAATATCTTTTTTCCTTCATAATTTTGAGACAAACCATGTGGTAGAAAGCAGATGATGGCTGGTAGTATCCATTATGTATAGCGGCCAATTTTATTAAGGATCTAGGAATTTCCTCCATTGGTGGCATACTTAGAAAGTACTATTGGCATCCTGTCCCTCTGTGTTACCAGTGAATGACATGTCAATGTCTTGATGCCTGATCTTAATGATTCACAATCTGCCATTTCTAGAGCCCTGAGATGGCTTTCATCTATGTTGACACATGGAAAATGGCAAAAAGCATTAGTGAATTCCAAATATGAATATGAGAACAGACAGCATATAAACACAGACACACACACACAAACACACACACATACATATAAAGGTTAATTCGTTAAGCCAAATTAATGAAACCTAGTACAGATGGTGAAAGCAACATTTCATTCATCCATCTAAGAAGCCATGGTGACTTTCTTTTCTCATCACCATCCAAGAAAATCTTTAATTATTTAAGTGTTGTCTATTAATATTTATATAATGTTTTCTATTATATAATTTGTGAAACATTCTTTCAAGGACAGAATGAGGTAATAAATATGTAAATATTTTGAAGATTATAAATTGGAAATTGGTAGATCTGTTTCATCATAATTATGACTATGATTATTTCCATGTTATTATTTACTTTCAAGTTTTCGATTACAACTTTCTAGGAAGTAGGGAAGATATTAGTTGAATTTCTGTTGTGAGAACCAAAATGGCACAATCATTGATAAGACACAGAACAATGAAGAGCAGCAGAAACAGTGATTCAGAAGCCAAGGAACTTGAATTTTATTCTCAGTTCTCCTGGTAACAAACCCTATGCTCTAGGAAAACCATTTAATTGTACTTAGTGTTTGAATCTTCATCTATAAAATGAGGAGGCAAATCATTCAATGTTGCATTCAGGTTAAATTTTCAGATACTTGTGGAATTTAAAAATATATATATATGAAGTCACTCAACAGAAAAAGTTTCTACTACAAAATCTTTCCTTCAACATAAAAATCAGTTTTGGTGTAGCCCACATAGCATGTAAGGTTGTAATAATTTGGGAAACAAGTACTTTCTAAAAATTGTTTTAATGCCAACAGACTGTTATCAGTTGTATTGGTGCCAGGATATTATAATGAGTGGTAAGAACTTGAAAAAAATAAGCATAAACAAAAACAAAACTTGAGGGAAAATACTTCACTTCCACTTAATTTTTTTAAACTCTGTTTGACTACAAAGAAGTAGTAAAATTTTTTTCTTTATAAAAATGTTTTTTTTCTTCCTTTTCTCCCTTTTTTTTCTTCTTTTCTTCCTTCATGAACCATGCAGAAAAATAGAGAAAATCAAAACAATGTAGTCACTAATTGAGAGTGGGAGTGGTATAAACCATTTCTATCAGTTGTTGGCAGCTTCCTAAGAACACTTCTTTATTTTCTTCATATGTGGAAGAGGAAAGAGAAGAGACACAAAGACAATGCAGTGGAAAATGCATTTCCAGCAGTCCCCTTCTAGGAAGCCATAACATTTCCATATAATGTGCCCACATAATGGACCCAAACTCTGTCATCTTCTTTATCTTCCTCTGACATGGTGATAATCAGCAAATAGCTTAAAACTCTAGGATTTCTCCGTTATAAATCTGCTTTGATAAAACTAACTGGATTAAATTACTCTTAGTAAAAAACAGATTGATACAACTCTTGGAGGTCTTATCATATGGTGATATTTGAACAGTAATCTGAAGACAGTGAGGAAGCAAACCTCTATTTTCAGATCAGCATGGAGGCTGAAGAAAGAGTATGTGCAGACCCTTGAAGCTTTTCTTGAGACAGTGAGGTGTTTGGTTAGGAATAGCAAGAGAGCCAGCATGCCTAGTGTAAATACAGGAGAGGAAAAGTGGTAAAGGATGATATTATGGTGAAGAGGTACAGGAGATTTCCTGCTGTAGGCCATTGTAATAAAAATGGGGAGTCATTAGAGGGTTTGGACAGAAGAATGATTTTGAGCCATGTGATGTCACAAGAGGATATTTATGAAGATAAATAAGGAGTGTGCTTAAAAGACAATAGAACAAACCAGGGGATGGAGGATGATACTTTGGAACAAACTGCTAGTGATGAAGATGGTGAGAAATGGTCTGGATCTATTTTTTTTTGGTACTGGGGATTGAACTCAGGGACACTTATCACTGAGCCACATCCCCAGCCTTATCTTGTATTTTATTTAGAGGTAGGTTCTCACTGAGTTGCTTAGCACCTTGCTTTTGTGAGGCTGGCTTTGAACTCTCAGTCCTCCTGTCTCAGCCTCTCTAGCCCCTGGGATTACAGGCGTGTGTTGGATCTATTTTGGTGGAAGATTCGACACACTTTGTTAATGGAGTGGACAAGGGGAATGAGAGATATAGAGAATTATAGGGTGATACAGAGGATATAGCCAGAAACTAAAACTATGGAATTGCCATCAACTGAGATGGGAATTTATTTGCAGAGATAAGTTTTTAATGCTGATATGAGAAGGAAATGTTTTCTGAATTTCTAGATGTTTTAAAATTCCTGATTGAGTAATTATTTTCATCAATGCTTAAATTTAAGAAATAAAATTGAGAAATACATGAAAATCCAAGGTGAAGCCATCCCCTTGGTTTCATTTATTATTCAGGTAGTATATACTATAATCTCTTATACTTTAAAAGCACTCCACTAGGTGCCCAGAGAGGTAGGAAAATGCTCAATTGTGAATTATGCTATCGACACACATAGGATAGTGTTACCTGGTAATTTAGAACAGATAAGGTACCATGATGTTGGGGTATAGGAAAGTGATTAGGAGGGGGTGATGTGTGATATGGCTATAAAAATGGAATGACATTTTATATCCCAAGATGAATAGTCATATTACCAAAGCCAGAAAGTCCATGGGGGAGGGAAGGAATTTTCTTTTTTGTTAATGACTTTGTGAAATTGTTTAAATAATCTGAAATAATGATCTAGACTAGCCTTTCTCAAACCCTTATGTTCAGTGATGCAGTGAATTCACTTGTCTCATCTGTATGTGGAATGGTGCTAGCTATTTACCATCCTTGGGAGTACTGAGAAAATAATTCCATGGTGAGAAAGGCTGATCCAGTCTGTGAGGGTCCTAATGCAAGGTTATATTTGTATGTATCCTAAATTCAAGGTTATATTTAATTAGAATAGTCGAGCTCAGCTTCTTGTCAAACCTTCATATCTAACTCTGTAAGCAAATAAGATGGGTGGTAGATGGGTGGTTGGCCTGGTGTCTGTTAAGTTCGACATCAGGTGAGAGACTGTAGGTAAGTGAAAATAGCAAAAGAAATAAAAGGAATTGCTTTTACTCTTGAGGGTTTCATAATCTAATTGGGAAGACAAACACAAGGACAAAAACATGAGAGCAGCTTCACAGCATGATCTAAATACTGCCCAGTGATATCCTAGTCTTTGAATGTGGACAAAGGGTAGGGAGATGATTTGCATTCAAGAATAATCAGGGTTGGCTGGGTTGAATCAGAGAGGACATCCTTGAGGGCTTGGATCTTAAAACAATATTGGCAATTCATTGACAAGTCAATTTTTAAAAATTGACACTCAAAGCAGGGATTTTACGAGCTAAACAATTGAGACTCTGTGGGAATGCTGATACTCAAATGTCGTTCCTGATTTCCAGAATACCTGTTCATGAACAAAAATCTTTGCTTCACTCAAATTTGTATTTCTTAGGTATGCTGGATTTTCCTTTCCTAAAGGCTGACATCTGTCTAATACTTAGGCTGTGAAAATGCCTTTTTGGATAGGTTCTTTTCATTGCCAGTTATAAAAGATCCTTTTGGAAATCACTGCCTGCTGCTGTTACAAAATGGAACTCTAATATGGTGAAACTTCAAAGGAAACACCAGATTCCACACTGGCAATCCCCTATCCCCAATGCGTGGGAAACTGGCAAAACTTTGTCTCTCGGGATGTAGACTTTGGAAGGGTTTCTCTTTTGACTTAGCAGGGGTCAAACCTTGGAGCTCTGTGTGCAAAAACCTAGAGATTCCCTATACACATTTTAGACAATGGGCATTGTACTGGATTGTTCCAGTGCCCACTTTGTGTAGTATGTTGCCGAAATCAACAATTTACAACGGTAAACATTTGAGGTGAAATAGCAAAGGGTGAGCGCTGTCTCATGAGGAGAGGGAATGGCTGTGTGCCTTCTGAGGGCACGTTGAGGGAGGCTGGGAGAAAGTGACAGTGCCCTGTGATACCTGAGCCGGGCACACTGAAATATCACATAAGTGATGCATAGCATTTAATGAGTAGGGACTGAAAACTTTAATTAGCTTGTAGGGCTTTTTATTATTTTATTTTTTGTTCATTATATTTTCTGCTCAGTCTCTGTGGATGTTCTGCATTTTCATCATCAAATGACTGCCTGGCTATTTTTGTCAAACAAGAAGCCTGAAACCATCAAGTCTGAGTGTGGAGACAGTCTGCCCGCTCTGTCAACAGGATGAAAGTGAGTCTCGGGCTTTTTTAATTACAAGGATAACATGTTCGCTCATCTAATAATGAAGATGGTTAGCAATTTTAAATTTTAATAATCAATTACTGAAAGTAATTCTCCATTAAACCACAAGAGAGCCATTAAATCTCAAAAGATGGAACATGCTGTATGTAACAGTAGCAAATTTTCTATTTTTAAATATCATTAGGGAATATCTGATTGTTTCATTTCTCTGCATTTCTTCTACCTTTTTCCTCATGCAGACCATCTCATTTTCTGCAGGAAGACAGCACATGATCTTATAAATAATAAAAGAAAACCCTTGCAAGACTTGATCCAGGGGTGTGAAATATGTGCTAAGAATGTAATTTATTTCAGTCTGGCATATTTTGACTGAATAATAAGGAAGGTGACTAATTAATATTATACTATGCTGTGGGCAAGGCGGCACAGTGGGCTAATCCACGCTCCTTTCACCTCTGGAGACCTGTATCCAAGCCTTAGAGGAGCCACAACTGCGGAGCAGGGTGTGGGGGAGGGGAGACAGAGGAGTTGGGTGTCTTTTCCTGGCTGTGAAGACCCCTGTCCACATTCTAGAGCAACCCTGAATGTCAGCCTCTGCTCTGGGCAAATGATGGCTTGTCAGTTACAGCAATTTGGCAGACTTGTATGTCTGAGGGGGAAGCTCTGACAGACCTCCCTGCAGTCCCTCACTGGCTCACTTTTATCCCACCAAATACATGGAAATACATGGAATAAGAGGATTGGTGTGTGTGTGTGTGTGTGTGTGTGTGTGTGTGTGTGTGTGTGCATGCGTGCACATAAACAGGAACATGTTGGAGTGACTAGAAAGAAGTGAATGATTTTGAGTCAAATCAGTTTATCTCCTTGGAAGAAGCTGATTCCACTTCCTCAGAATCCAAGTCTCAAAGAGTAGAAAGGCACTGTGATTTATTTCTAAGGTGTTTGATTGGGTTTTCACACAAAGGAAAGGGTGCCATCTAGATAGTGGTACTGCACTCAGTGCCCAGTAACGTGCCATATGGTCTGTGGGATACAGGGAACTTGACTGTTTCCAGCACTCTAAGTAGCATGGCCAGAGAGGAGGTTCTTATTGTCTTATCTTTGATTGTTTTTCTGATGGGGAACATGCCTGAGTTTCTGCACTGTGTTGACATTTCCAATGAGCAGGTCCCTGCTTCCCTCAGCAGGGATGAAAGCAGACTCTATGCCAAGCCAGGCAGAGTTGGGTGAGGTGAAATTGGAGGTAAGAGTACATAAGGGAGATTCCATGGTATGGATGATTAAGATGCAGGAAATTTCAAGTATCTTGATGTCGTAGGGTTCCTATTGCTCTCTTATTCTGCTACTTGGAATTTAATCATCATTTGAATCTTTACCAGGGAGAAGCTGGCTTGGTGGAGATAAGGAATGTGTACTGAACCTTGTATATATTGATCGTTGTGGGCACATCTGAGGAATGACTCAATGAAGGAGATTAAAAAGAAATTATTTGTTAAAGTTCAGGTTTTGATGTGGGTTTCAATGATCTGGTTATGAAGACTAGTCCATGATCTACCTATCTACAAATGCTATGTGTAAATGGGGTCTGTGTGTGAAAGTGATGTGTTTCAGCTCAGATAGACCCATCACCTCTGGATTATATTGGTACATTTAAAGAGTCAGAAATCCTCTGTCAATAACATCTGTGGCTGCTGTTGGGAAGGAAATCCTGATTCATGGGTTTGGTTCTAATTGATATCCTAGTGCATTCTTGTATGTTCTTTCCCATCCCATTTTCAATAGAAAGAAACCTCAAAAGGGCACATAATAGGAAGTATTGTTTGCTTTATTTCAAATCTATGCTTAGAGACAAATTTTAGCTCCTGTTGCTGTAGTTTAGCAAAGCTGCTGTTTTGGGGACATGTGTGTTACTTCCGCAATTGGTATAAAAGTAAAGTAACCCAGGACATGGGGAACCCAGGTACATGGTGACTGTTAGTTTTGTTAGGCTGTTTTGAATTGGTCCCTGGAGAGCATTCAGGTCACTGGGCAACATGAACTGGGCTCTTGGCTGTCTGGTTTGGAGGTCAGATTGTATATTTCCTCCTCTAGGAATCTTTACTACTTTGCAGTGGTTTCCCTAATATCTGATACTGCAGAGGCATCTGGAGGGAAAGGACAATGCCAAATCCTCTTTATTTCCCAAGTAGTGTGGGGCTTGTTTCCTACAGGTGAAAAAAGTGGTCCATGACTTCACCAAAGAGGATTCCATTCCACAGAGAAGATGGAAAGCCAGCAGAGGCCACTCCAGGGAATCCTCTACTGCTTGGTCAGAAACAGGTAACAGTAGGGCAAAACCTTAGGAAGGCCTCATCCACACCCAGGGGAGGAATGGAGAGACAATCAGATAACCTTTCTAGAAGGTTCATAGTTAGAACCATAGAAAGTTAGGAGAAACAAGAAAGCTCTAGCTATAAATTCCCAGCTTGCTGGGAAGAATTTGAATGGGTCATGAAGATCGGGTGGGTAGATTACAGCCCTAACCACACCAAAAGCACATAGGTTTTGAAGTTGAACTGTGTTTTGCTGGAATTTCTGCTCTACTGCTTATTGCCACTGAACCTTTTGCAGCCTATGTACTCTTTAAGATTCATGTTCTTTCATCTGTTAAATGAAGATGAAAATAGGGCAGAGTTTGTCACTCTCTACACTGCTGACATGTTGGATTGGATTTCTTTGTTGTGGGGGCTGTCAAGTACATTGAAGGATGCTTAGCAGCATCCCTGACCTACGCCTCTTATATGCCAATAGCACCACCATTCCCCAAAGTTCTGACAACCAGCATGGTTCCAGACATTGGTGAATGTCCCTGGAAGCAAAATGGTGCTAGAAGAAAACCACTACAGAAATGTTTTAGTAGGAATACTGAGGTATACACAAAAAATTCAGAATTGTATCTTGCATGCAATTATCAGTAGATAATTAGATATTATTTTTGTCCATTGGTAAAAATGTGAGTGGTATTTTTATTATATATTAAATAAAGTAGATATGAGAAGATTCCAATCACTCTCTCAGTTATGTATGAATATTCTTAGTTCAGAGTTTCAATTGGCTCTGCTATTTTTGCTTTGAACAGGGGGAAGCAGGTTAAAAAAAGACATTGTTTTTTTGTGTTATCATTCTTAGTTCATGCACAGTATGCAGATACACTCACAGTTCACCTGGTAGAGGTTTGCATGATAGCAGCTGCATGATTAATTGATTAAACACTGCAGTGGAAGTGCACTTCTGGAAGAACAATTACAAGCTCCCCGATGTAATAGATGTCTTGATGTTGCTTAGCTGTCCACAATATTCTTATTTAGAAAGACATTCATGACATTTATATGTGGGCTTCCATTAAAAATTCCTCTAAACTTGCTTCTTCACCATAGAATGACTTACTTGTTTTGTTGACATAATCTAAATACGAAGAATGGTGTTCATTTCTGTTTATTATGTATATTAATGTCTTTATCTTGTTTGCTATTACTTGATAGCATATACAATCATATAATCATTCAAAATGCAATTCTGGCTTCTCCTTGAATTCAGTGATTAAAAACCAACCACACAACATGATCCGCTGAGTTTGGCTTCACATCAAACTCCCACCAGTTCTTCAGTAAAGGCAAACTGCAGGCTACTAATAAGAATAGGCATGACTAACCAAGGTAATTTCTTCCTGCATTAATCTTAAAGTCTTTAAGAGTCATCAAGGTTTTATTTCTATGGCTCCAGATTGAACTGTTGAATTTTGCAGAAAGCATTAAAAGTTACACAAGGGAGATTAAATTGAAACAAAAGACACATCTGTCATTAAGGTAGTATTAAAGAGAATGGAGGAAAATGTATAGTTTAAGCTCTAAAAATGTAAAAAAAAAAATGTGTGTGTGTACAAATCTCTCTCTCTCTCTCTCTCTCTCTCTCTCTCTCTCTTTGTGTGTGTGTGTGTGTGTGTGTGTGTGTGTATGTGTGTTTTAAAGATTTTGGCTAAGAAGAGCTACCTTTCAACTTGCACTGGAAATATTTGGGTTTGATAATCTCATTGAATATGTTTATGTTTAGAGTGAAATTGGGAGAGCAACTTATGAAACATCTATCTGACAGGTATGTTAGGCAAGCACTTTGGGCAAATGGTATTAAAAATATTATTGGGGCATAATGTATTAGATTAGATTTTTTTCCAAAATGTAAAGTAATTTGAAGAACCAAATAAAATCAAAGTTGTTTTTATTTCATCTAAATCTGTATCATATGATCTTCAAGGCCTGTGGCAGTTGCTATTCACCAACTTTTCCATTCTTACTTCCTCTATAAGTTTATTAGTTTCAAATATAAATTTTCATGCCTTCTTCCTTGTTATGGTTTGGACGTGAAGGGTCCCCCAAAAGCTCATGTGTGAGACAATGTAAGAAGGTTTGGCGGAGAAATGATTGGGTCATAGCCTTCACCTGATTAGTGAATCAATCCCTAATGGGATTAACTAAGTAATAACTGGAGGTAGATGGGATGTGGCTGGAGGAAGTGGTTCATTGGGGGCGTGGTTATAGGGTATATATTTTGTATTTGGAGCATAGAGTATCTCTCTCTGCTTCCTGATCTTCATGTAAGCTGCTTCCCTACACCACATTTTTCCACTATGGTGTTCAGCCTCAACTTGAGTCCCAAGAAATGGAGCCAGCCTTCTTTGGACTAAGACCTCTAAAACCGTGAGCCCCTAAATAAACCTTTTCCCCTTTACAATTGTGCTTATCAGTTCCTTCAGTCACAGCAGCAAAAAAGCTGACCAAAACTTTCACTTTTCTCTTCAGACATTCATTTTTTAATCACTTTTTTGATGTTCTAGATGAAAACCCATCCTTCCAATCCTCTTTCTTTGTCATGCCTATACACATTGCTAAGTCTTTATTTCATGTTCTCTGCTTTCATAGGTGAATACTTTATTACATTATTTTGTACTGGTTTATAAATCGCTTATGAATTTTATGCTGAAAGCATGTGTTTTGTATTATTTGAATGTTAATAATTATATATAAAATTTAACAGCATTTTTTTATAAGCCATGCAAGTAGATTGTTGTATCATGGAAAGAATAGACTGTCTTTGACTTTTATTTTTCTCAAAGTACCTACCAAGGTGTTTTGACTATATAGAAAGTATGTGTTGGATGAATTAATGCATATTATATTTAACTATTTTAAAGTTAAGTTTTATGAAGGATTTTTCACTTAAATGGTTAAAATTATATGATGAATTTGCATAACAACCAATAACACCACCAAAAATATCACTTCTGTAGAATGGTGGCCTTCTATAATTTAGTTTAATTTTCATTTAGTAGGTACACAATCTGAATGGATGAATTATGAACTTGGCATAATCTCAGTGATCAAGCCAGAAGAATATTTGATATTTACCCCTTCCCTGCATTTGTGACACCCCTCCCTCATTGGTTAGATATTGTCAATAAAATACACTAATCTAATACAAATATTGTGGTAAATGGTTGCCCTTGATTTTCAAAGAGGGTCAATATATAGCATGTTGGAGTTAAGCTCATGTTTTGGAGGTTTGCAAATGGGCATAAGAGTCTGACTTTATTGTTCCTTAACTGAGAGAATTCAGATGAGTAACAAACCCCAGTTTTGTTTATTTCTTATTTGAGATTAATAATTGTATCTGTGTCAAAGCACTTAATTCATTCGACATATTTTATATGGCATATAAAAATTGCTAGTAAATGTTATCTATAATTTCTAGCATTCTTGAGCCTTTAAAGGAATTCTAGTTAATTTAACATATAAATTTATCAAATTTATATTATCCAAATTTATATTAATTCATAAATACCAATGATTGAACCCAGGGGCATTTAACCACTGAGCCACATTCCTGGGCCATTTTTGTATTTTATTTAGAGACAGTGTCTCACTAAATTGCTCAAAACCTTGCTGTTGCTGAGGCTGGCTTTGAACTCACAATTCTCCTACCTCAGCCTTCCAAGCCAACAAGATTTCAGGCATGGGCCACCATTCCCAACTTAATCCATTTATTTTATTGTACACTGTAAAGAAATGTATGTATATCCGTCTATTCTACCTTGTCAAATCCTCCCCCACCCCCACCATGGCCCTGACAACAGTTTCTTTTAATCACATTTTTTTTTTTTCTAAATAGAGAAGAAAATTATTTTGAGTTTGCAGTTTGGATAATTTTGATGTCATAAACATTTTTGTTTTCATTTCCAGGAAAGCTGTAATGATCCTCACTTTGAACATAGCTCTCAACATCCTTAAAAATTACTTATGATTTTAGTTGTACACCTCCTAAAATAACTTTTTTCTTTCAGAAAGTGAAATGGTGAAAAATAATACTGAGGGGAAACTGTTTATTTTATTCTTATGTAACACAATGCCATTTTCATAGCTATTTCTTCTTAAATCATAAACATAAAATTCACATGAA
Organism: Marmota flaviventris; assembly: GCF_047511675.1. Lineage (NCBI taxonomy): Eukaryota > Metazoa > Chordata > Mammalia > Rodentia > Sciuridae > Marmota > Marmota flaviventris. Next base: position 67,021,186 of record NC_092508.1, read on the forward strand.
GATCAAATTGGAGATTTCTTTAATTAGTTCTTGTTTTTATTTTAACTTATAATCCTTTTTTTTCAGAAGACTGGAGAAAAATAAATTTATGGAAATGAGTTACATAAAATTAATATTTTAAAACATATTCTATTAGCTCAAATCAAGCTAGTACAAGAGCCTTTCCTTGGTCATAAGCAGTCTTGAAGTATGGCTGTGCTAGGGCAAACTCCAAGTACCTACTCTAAATTAATTAATCTCCCAAAGGAAAATGCATTATGCTTATAATTGAAGTTATCATTTCTAATACCACCATTAATGCTGATTGAATCTTAAATTTGTGTTGGGATCATTTATTTGAAGACACTATATCTCTTAAAAATTCATGTCAAGTACAGCCTATAAAGGTTAATCTATAGTCTTGAAGCTATTTCTTAGGCTTTGGCAACTTGGAGAAGGTCAGATTATGAATCTATGCAAAAATAAAAGCCTATATTTTATGGATTGAGAAAGATACGTATTTTATAGAAAGATAGGGATTGACAATTTAGCTTAAGGGTTTTATTTTTTTAATATAAAAGAGTTGATAGCTCTGTTAACGGTATCACCCTTTAAAAAAAAAACTCATTTTGCTAAATCAGAATTTTCATTTTAAAGCGTTTCTTCTACTCTACCTATAGTGGATTCTTAGAGTATGTAAACTCCTCTGATCAATCCATTTCTTTGTAGTCTTCTCCTGGTCTCTTTCACATCTTTTCTTGCATAGAAATTTGGCATCACCATCTATATGGTTGCTCTGTTTAGAAACCTCTGGGGATGGTTCCTCTTGATGCCGCCTTTTTTCCTCTATTAGCTATATCCAGTCAATCTTCAGCTTCTGTTTTCTCATAAATAGCTGCTGAAGGAATAGAAATCATCTAGATCTCTCTATTCTCCCTCTAGTGGAAACAACAGCTGCATAACCATTAAGAGTAAACCATGTGAAATTGGCAATTATGTCAGACAGAATACCCGTACTGATGATCTATTTAATCCCATCTAAATATTTTACTCTATTTTTTAAAAATTCATTTGTTTCATACTGCAATCAGAGAAATCGTCCCCAAATAATATTTTTCTAAACCTGAGATCAATTCCAAATTCCTTTTTGTAACCTACAAGGTCCTGAATGATCTGGTCTGTAGTGATTTCTTTAGTACCTGTTTTGAAACATTCTACCCCTATAATATTGTTTGTCTTATCTCTGGACTTTGTACATATTGTTTCTTCTACAAGGACTTTTTTCATTGCTTATTTATTTATTTTTGAATTTTTCTTGTAGTGCTAGGGATTAACTCAGAGAGGTGTGCATGCTAGGCAAGCATACATACCTTCATTGCTTTTTTTGACTGGATAAATCAAATTCATCTTTTAAAAAAATTATTTTATTTAATTTATTTTTATGTGGTGCTAAAGATTGAACACAGTGCCTCACACATGTGAGGCAAGCAGTCTTACCACTGAGCTACAGCTCCAGCCTGCCAATTCATCTTGTATTTCAAGATAATCAACACTTTCTCTAACCTCCCATCACCACCCTCCCCAGGTCAGAGATAGGAATTCTCTTAGGCACTTCTGTAGCATGTTTAATTTAATATCATACTTGCTCTTTTCTCTCTATTCAGTATGCACCATGAGGGCAAGGACCATGTCTTTTTGGCTGAAATTTGGGCTTCCAGTGCCAAGGCATGGAATATGCTCACAACATTCTTAGTTGAGTTACTTCATCTCTTAACTTAGTCTAAGTTTCCACATATAAAAGATGAGGATAATCTTCATAGAGGGGTAGTAAAAGGCTACTCTTTTTTTAAGTTTTAATTAATTAATTAGTTAATTAATCTACTAACACTTGGTACCAGGGATTGAACCCAGGGGCACCAGGGGCACTTAACCACTGAGTCACATCCCCAGCCCTTTTTATTTTTTGAGACGTTTCACTAAGTTATTTAGGGTCTTGTTAAATTGTGGAGGCTGATTTGAATGTGAGATTCTCCTGTCTCAGCCTCCAGAGTCACTAAGATTACAAGCAAGCGTGTGCCACCACATCCAGCAGGCTATTCTTATTTTAGACCATTGTATTCCCTTCATCACCCACTCCCCCAGTATTTGTTTCCTTTCACTTGAGAGCTTTATTATGTCACTGATAGAGAAAAGGTTTAATAAATGATATCCATAGGACAGAAGAGAAGGAGAAATGAAATGGTGTCACTTATGCATCTCTGGAGGGTTGCATAAGCTCATATTTCATTTCTGGGACTAGGATTTGGTGACTACAGAGAGGCAATAGTGGTTGAATGCTTCAGCATAGACTGTCCCTGGGTAATAAAGGAAAACAGAGTTGGGAAGGACAGCCTTCTGCCCTTTGCACAGCACCCAGAATTTTGTGTCTCTCAGAGGATTGGGACCTTGAGTTTGCTAGGCTCAGGTTATAGGAATTTATTGTGAGGCTATACTGGGAGTTCGGAAGGCAGCATTTATCTCATGGGAATATAAAATAAGTATTCATAACAAGCCAGTCTTTGCAGAGACCAGAACTATATTCAGGGATATTGATGGGACTTTGGTTTTTAGATCTTCATTTCCATCTTCTCCTGTTAATGGCACTCTAAGACATTCTTTGAGGTTTTGTTTATTTATTTTGCTCTTCTCCATTCTCCTCTTGAAGGCAGCAAGTTTTCTTATTTTCTACTTTGTGTTTCCTTTTTTCTATGTCAAAGCTATTACTCATTCAAAGCATCTATTAGAGCTGAAGCTATCTTTATTATATCTTAGAAGACAAAATTAAGTGAGAAGCCAACTTATCATTATCATTTGACTTTGATATTAATTTCTGATCCTATGCTTCTGAAAGGCTTACCATACTTACTCTTGTTCATTCAGTTCATTCATTTACAAATATTTGTTATGAACCTCCTATATTCCAGGTGCTTTTATTTGTATCAATAATACTGCCTAGATACCATACACACAAATGTCTCTGTCCTCCAGATGCATGCATTGTAGCAACATTCAAACCGCTGTTGTTAGTATTTGAAATAGAAAAGAGCCTGGGACTGGGGTGGAATTCAAGTAGTTACCAATGTGATATCACTTTGAAATCCAAATTTGTTTCTCCCTATACGTAATCTGATATTGTGATATAATTTTGAAAGTGATCAGCAAGGTAATGGATGAGAATATGAAAGTCTATTTTGAGGTTTTCTTGAGACTGTCTCAGCATTCATTCTGCCCATTGATTGTTCATAGCCTTTTTGCATAACCTGCGAGTACACTATATATTTATTCCTTAGGCCTTTTTCTGCATCAGGCCACTTGCTCCTGTGTCCCACACTCAGACAAGACCACTCTGTTTTCTTAGGTAATGGATGGTTTGTCTGAAAATTGAATTGATGGACTGAAGAGTATTCAATATATATAGTGTCTAGGTAATATATTTGCATTTCAACAGTGGACATCCTAACCAACCCGTACCCCCTAAAAAGCACCCATGTTGATAATGTCAAACATGTTTTTCAGGCTAAAGGAGAAAATTTTTGGTCAATAGGTAGATTCATAATTGCTTCTGAATTTCCACCATCTATGTAGCCATTTGGGAAATACTCTCTTAAAACTCCAACCAAAAGAGAAATGAGCCAGAATTATTATGTGTTTTAGGCCAACTGTTGCATATGCCTTTCACCCTCTTTAAAAAGAAAATGTTGTTAATCTAAAATATTGTGAGATTATTTTCAAATTAGGCTCATTAACAACTTAAAATGCAGTATGGTATGAGTGTCTCTTGTGTTTAACATTATAAAGAAGGAGTCTTGGGTAAGACCTCTAAGCAGGACAGGAACCGTCATAAGTAAATAGCTGTTTAAGTACAGAGATGCAATCCAATTACATTGCTGAATTATTTATCATCAGGCTGTTATGCTCTTCCCTTTAGCAATGCTTTATTTTAAATATCAGTACATTTATTGCCTTGGACCCCAAGACTCACCACTCTGGGAGTTACTGGTTGCTACAAGGACAGAGACTACTTTAGAAACAATAGTAGTCTTAAATCTTCATGTTTCCCAGCTGTCATTCTCCTGTCATAGTCCTCTTTAAAAGGGTTTGGGGTTCTCCTTTCATTACATATGCATAACTTCCATTAGTGTTAATCACATGCTCCATTTTAGAGCTGTTTTGGCCCCTCCGGTTAAATGGGCGTTTAAGCAGTTTTTAATGCATTATATGTACTTATTTTTTAAATGAGTATTATATGCCCAATTGACTGGAATGAATACAAAGTCCATCAGGTGAATACAGATTTATAATTGTTTTTAAAGCATGTATTATTTACTCAACCAACCATGACAGCCCTTTTGGAGTCATTCCAGCTGGGAGGGAAACACATGTATATGTCAATACCAAATAAACCTTCATGAAATCTTTTAGTGAGGTTCTCTCAGCTCAGCTTAAAGCTTATCTGACTAATAATTTCCTTTTAACCTCTCTCTTTTCACAAACAAATTCTCAAAATCTTGTTCACTATTTTCAGCATGCATTCTCATCATTTGTAAACCAGATGAAAGTGACCCAATCCCTCATTCAATTCAAATAAATGCAACAAATTCAGCAAGATATATTGTATATATAGAGAATTAGGCTCTGTTACTGAAGTAGAAAGTATATACACACTTCTTTCAAGTCAGATATAATTGAGCTAAAGAATGATTTTTATTAAAAATTATCCAAAGTATCTAAAAATTAGTAAAACTGGGAAGACTCAAAAGAAATTAAGCATACTCCTCTCCTCTTTCCAAATAATTAGACTCCACTCTGCTCCTATAGAATTAAGCATTTTATGTGTCTTCTCTGGGTTTATAGAGTTATCTTATTATTGTTTCCCAGGCCTTTAACTTATTTTATAATTTGAAGTATTTTCTTACTATTTATAATAAAAATGCATTGACTATATATTAGGACACTGGAATTAATTTTTGTTAGCTTTTCAATCTCAAGGGAAATATATTAAGCAGTTTTAAACAATGCATTCAGACCCTATGCCAAATGAAAGATGCCTGTTCTAGACCAAAGCATAAACCATATCATGTGGTAGAGTTGGAATCCATATTAGCTTTGAGATGAAAATATATTACTCTTTGTCAGAAAACTGTAGCATATAGAACTTTTTGGGGGGCGGGCAGGGTACCAGGGATTGAACTCAGGGGCACTCAACCACTAAGCCACATGCACAGCCCTATTTTGATTTTGTTTAGAGACAGGGTTTCACTGAGTAGTGCTTAGAGCCTTGCTTTTGCTGAGGCTGGCTTTGAACTCGTGACCCTCCTGCTTCAGCCTTCCCAGCCTCTGGGATTACAGGCGTGCACCACCATGCCCGGCAGAAAACTGTAGCATATAGAACTTTAAATTACGATTGAATGAAATTTGAGTGTCAAAATTTCAAAAATGCTTTATAAAGGCCCTGCTTATATTTAGTAATTCAAAAAAATGAATACACCAGGAAGACAATATTCATTTTCATACAGTACCTATGTGACAATTGCTTCTGTGCTCGTGACCCTGGTAGCAGAAACTGGTGATGTTTGCAACTACAAACCTGTTAGACCTGAGGTCGAAGGTTCTTGCTAGCATAGTCTTTCCATGTGACAGGACTTGGAGCCCAGGTATGCTGCTGCCTGCTGCTGTTGTACAGTGGTTTCCAAGGGGGGAGAGTGGCATTATGATTCACAGATGTTCTTATGAGTCTACATGAAGAGAAAATCAGTTATATCAATATGGTTGAGAAACTAGATAGTGATGGGTTGGATGCAATCTCTTTATTTGAAAGAAAAGCATAAATCCACTATCATAAAATGCATTCTTGAGAAATTATGATGAAATAAGCTTACTTTATATCATAAAAAACTCCACATTGAAAGTCTTTTATCTGTTGTCATGTGAGTGTCTGTGCGGATGCTGGAATCCAGGGCCTTGATGCTAAAGCACATGCTCTACTGTTTATGAAATTCTTAATAATAGATAAATTGTCAGCTTTTGACCGTATTTATGTCTGTGACTTAATGCTATCCCATGTGTGATAGCAAAAGCTGTTTAACTTAGTCCTGCTACATATTTTATACCATTCTTTATCTTTGGGATTTTCCTGTTATTCAGGTTTCTTATTCAAGTCTGTCCCTCCTTCATTAACACCTACATTTCTCTTTCTGTCTCATTCTGTCCTTCCATAAATACTGATTACACATTTGCTACACGTTCCTCTCTGAATTAAACTTTGAATGAAATACAGTTCAAATCTTTCAAAGCTTCATCATTTATAAGGACTGTTACATATAACATATAATAATCCAATCTAATAAGGGAATAAACATTGTTAACCAAAAATGCCAGTAGGACAACGGTAGCTGAGAGTCATTGGTGGCTGCAACTTTAAAAATTGTGTTTGACATGGCATATCTACATGTATGTTAACCTTTAGCAGGCTACCTTTTAAGCAAGAATCTTTCTTAAATTGAGGAAAAGCCCTTCCTTGAAAGAATCAAAATGATTCTATTAAAAATTATTGGAGAGTTCCCCAATGCCCTTCTGAGTGAATACCTTAGTTAAATATATGTATTTCACAGAATAAAAAAGATAGAGTTAATAAATTCCATACAATAAAATTATTATATATATAAAAGTAATAGCTTGACCTCAAGATGGAAAGTACTCTCAGTGTCCTTACAAAACCTAACCAACCAAAGCATAATTTACCAAGGAATAAAAATTTGCATGATACTGTAAAAGGATTGCAAAAAATATTTGCATGCCATTTCCTCCCACTTTATTTCAATGACTTTTAAAATTATGAGAATGTAAGAAAAGCATCTTGAGAGAAGAACATACATCATTTTTACTAACATTCCATATCATCAGTGTATTTTGTTTTTAAGCTAGCATATTTTCTTTACTATTTTATAAGCAACTTTCTTCCATTTCTGTTGTCTTGTGCCATAGTGCAATGTCCTTTGTGAATGGGACACATTCTCTTACACATATAGGTCCCCACAGCAAAATCATGTAGAGTAATTGACCTGGAGCATTAATTGCTAGACTTAAAGAACTCTATAAACTCTATCAGAGGTGAGTTGTAATGTGACATCAACCATGGTGTTTTTCTTATTTCTTTCTTTCTGTTGTTTGCTTGTATTTTAAAATTGTTTTTTATTCCCTGGTTATTTTTCACTTGAAAAACAATATTACTGAAAGCTTTCATTAACAATAAATTACCTCCATATTTAGTAATCTCTAAAAATACCAAAGCATTTCATTAGTTAGAATGAGCTCTACATTTTTCTGAACTTTGTATTATAAAGGCAACAAATGAATAGCTTTCTTCACATGCCTCCTATGCTACTATTATATTGAAAATAATGAAGTAAATAAAAAAGTATCAACATTCAAAAAGTGCTTTGGTTGCATTCTAGAAAAAGAATTTAGACAAAATTGTGGCTTTTAATGTTTATTGATATTAACACTGTCTCATTCTGTCCTCTTTTGTTCCTTGTTACACAAAAGGGGGCTTCATTGAGAACCTACATAGGACCTAACCAAATAAAAGTATGCTTTACAAAAGAATAAAATAAAAAAATTTGAATAATATATGATTGCAAAAATATTTCCACTGCACTTTCTTCCTACTTCCTTTAAAATGCAGGTGTTGTGGTAAACATGTTTCTATATTATTTTTTGAAAGCACAGATCTTTTAAAGATTTTATTCTCCTCTGAAACATTTCTAAATGCTTATGTGTTACAATATTCAAAGCCTACCAACCTGATTCAAAGAAAAAGAAATCTGTTTGGTACAGCAGATATATGCTCACAAAGTCACTATTTGAGAATCAGAAACACATTTCAGTTTTCAGAAAAGAGGAAAATGCATTTTAAGGAGCTAAAGAATTCTGCCTCTCGCTCTCTCTTTCTCAGAACCCCCTGAAATCGACACTGCAGCTGAGCGGATTTCATGTTAGAAAGCTGTCCTAAATACACACTGACAGAAGGACCTTGTGAAGGGATGCAGAGCTGTCTGCTCTCTCACACATGCCACCACATGCTCGCTCAGGTTCTGCATTGTTTAAGAATACTGTGCAAGAGGCCCTTAATCTTATTCTTGAAATACCATGTAGTTAAGATGAATGCAGATTCATGCACATACAGGTATTTCCTGATAGTTTTATGTGTATTAGAAAATATAGAATCACTGTTGGCATCTTTGTTGGTTAAATAAACATTCTGGTGAGTATTATGATTGATCCAGGCCCTAAAACATGAGTTTAAAAAACGAATGGGGGTGCTTTAACTGGTTAGGGTTGGTTTGGCAGGTGCTGTCTTAATTTCCTTGCATGGTAAAATGAAGTGCTGAGAAGAATCCAGTGATATAAAGAAATAGAATTCCTACATATCTTTATTGGATGTGACACAATATAATCAAAGAATGCACATAATTAAGTGCTGTAGCTCAAAGCATCTTTGAAGTAGGGATTCTGCTGATTTTTTTATTTTATGTGATTGCTTACAGATTAGTTCTCTATTTGCTCCTAAAGAATATACTTAAACACTCAATCAATGAATAACCTACAGCAGTTTGTTGTAGATTCAATAATGGGGAATGGTGCATTGTACCAGGATAGTCAGATATACCCATAGGGAGTGTCAGTGGTCAAAATGCTTCCATTGCCAGAAGGTAGTCTGAAAATGGTCTAGAAATTCAATACAGCATTGACCCTACATTGTATACATGATCCACAGTCAGTTTCTCAAGCATACTTGAAGTTTTAAAAAGAGCCATTAAAAAAAGCCAGGAATTTTTTTAAAAATCTATTTTTAAATAAGATTTTTGTGTGTGTGTGTGAAAGAATTTTTAATGTATTAGTTCAAATGAGTTAAACAGCAAAATCTAACATGTTTGTTGGAGGTTAAATTCATTTAAAATTACTGTATTTAAAAAATAATTTCTAATATTTAAAGTTGCATAATATTTCTATTGTGTATGTATAGTTAAATGCTCATCTACTTCACTCTCCTAAAATCTGATTAATGAACAACAAATAACCATCTATAAATACACACTTTGTGATGTCTGTCTTATTTCTATTACATTGTTTTTTTCCTTATTGTATTATTGGATTAAGAGCAAGTTAAGTGGCAAGATTTCTAAGTAAACAGATTAAAGCCATTTACCAAATGTCACACAAGTATGTTTTCTTTCTACTACATTATGAGAATTGCCAGTATATTTTCATCTAAGCACATATCAGCTTTATACTCTTTAATTATTAGGTGGTTTTATTTGTTTAGTTATTCCAGATTGCTTGAAGATGACAACTTTGCTAGCCTAAAATTGGAATGAGATTAGAAATTAGATTTCCTACCAACAGAAAAAAATAACACAAAATGGAATATTCTTAGTGTGGCAATATAAAAATTTCTTGTCTTCCTCATTCACAGAGTTTTTTTATTCACAGTTTTAATGCATTAAAAGATGTGCATTTATATGGCACCTGATTAGATAAATTCTAGCACCTAATTTGCATATTTTAGGTTTCTAATTTTCAAAATTTTAAGGGTAGTTTCATTGGTATTTTAAGGACTACAAGTATACTTAAACATACTATAGTAAATATTATACATACATATGTATAAAGATACTTTCAATGTTTCATAGATAGATGTATACATGAGACAAATTCATTGAATGTTAGAAGCTGATTCTAAAATTTAAGTTTGGTATTTATGCTAATTTGGTCAAATTATATGGACAAATATATAAACAAAGATGATATACTGTGATGTTGAGAATAACATGCTCTGATAAGCTTTGCACAGCATCTGGTTGATATTTTGATGCAATTTGTTTTTTATATTTAAATAATACTTGATGATAATGTGAATGTTAATTTTTTTTTCCATATTGGTTGACATGCTTACTTTTTAAAGATATAAGCTACTACTTTTGGGAAGTTGTATTAAATCTCATGATTTATTATTTAATAATTTATTAAGATCTTCACAAAATCTGCATAAGAAAATGCTATCTATCTAACTAAGTGTAGAAATAGTGGTTTTACACAGTTAATTAATCCACACTGAATTAATTTTAAAGATTAATTGGTTGTTCTATTGGACTTTCTTCAATGTTAAGATAAAGACTATACTATTCTATAAAACAACTTAGTTGATTTAATCTGCTTATGAAAGATGTGAATGTTTGCAGTGAAAAATGTTAATGCTTGCATATTGTGAACATGTCTGTGTGGAACATATGTAAAGTGCCTGGAAGTGGGATCATTAGATGGGGAACAAATGCTAACTCTCTCTTTCTATTCATTGTAAAGATTCTAAGGTTTTGTGCCTTTCTATGAGAGAAGACTACATTTTCTAATTTAAGCGAACCAGCTGGGGAATTACAGGTACCTTGAAAATAACACAGGGTGTAGAAAGAAAATTTGCATAAGAACTGAGCTCAAGAGGCTTTAAGGACTAAGGGTACTAGAAAAATTTCACTTCTAGACTGGCTCACAATCATAACCTGATAGTAATGGTCCTGAAGCTGGGTTTTTAGTTTGAAACTACATAGGTTCCAAGAGGACAAAGTTGTGACTTTGCCTTGCTCACAGTTGTTTTTCTATCTCCAAGCACATAATAGGTGCCCTGTAAATATTGGCTACTTGAATGGACAAAGAGATATAATTTTCTTTTATTTTCATCTTCTAATTTATTTGAAACTTGATTTAATGATCTTGTGATTAAAAACATAGAACTTTCTATTTCAAATATAAATATTTGAATAAATTTTCTGAGTACTGTTTTTTTTTTCTGTGATTGAAGCTAAATATTCTAAATATTCTAAATATTCAGACTCCTCATGTCAAGGAATCCCTGATCTTCATTTCTTATTCTTTACATATCCTTGCTGAGTGGTATTATACCTAGCACAATATTCCTTCCTCAACTGTAGAATCTGTGGGAGCTCAATGATGTGAATTTATGAATCTTCATTTTTTAAAAATAACTTTATATATTTCTAAGCAAAAACCTTTATCATGATGTTTGGGAGGAACCTCTGAAAGGACTTTTCATATGCCTAGAAATTAGTGCATGTTCTATCTTCACTGATGCAAATATTTACTAAAAAGAATGGAAAAGAAAATAACCTTTCTTCATTTTTGTTCCCCTTTTCTGAAACCTAAAAGCATTTTGTTTTCCAGAGCTCTATAAAAGTTCAGCACATAAAAGGTTAGGAGCCTGACTTTTTTCTGTCGTGTATATCTTTGAAAAATTGGTTTATGAAGAGTCATACATCATGTAGCCAGACATATGGGAATAGTTAAAGATTAAGGTAAATAGACAAATTGAACTGCTTTAAATCATTTTCCTGGTTTCAGTTTTATGAAAGAGCTTATGAACAAAAGCTGACATTAAGCAATCACAATGGGCTCTTCTATATGTTTTGGACAGTGGTAAAGACTTTAGTGTCAGAGAGTGTTGCATCACCAATAGCTACATCAATTTGATTGGTGTCCAGATTTCAAAAATGTTACCTTGTCAAACCATAACCTTTTCCAAGTCTTTCATTTGTCATTGTTTTGTAGATTATATCATTTATTTTACATTACCTGTATCAGAAAGCATGGATCATGGATTATAAGATTTTTTTATTACATACTGGTTGTTTTTATTTTTTTTTAATAAAATTAATACCATAGGCATTTGTGTTCAAAAGAGACTAATCAAATATTTTGGAAGGAAGTTTGATTTCATGTAACAAACATTACTGTCACTTTACCTAAGGAGACCTTTGGTTCTTTTTTTTTTTTTGCTTTGGAAAAAGATATTTCAGAATCATTAGGAGAACATTTTTAATAAATTGAGTAAATATACTGAACTTTTCAGGGTATCTAATACACTAATATCCTGTGGAGAGAAGCTAGCTGTTGAACTTTAAGGTAGGTCCTAGGAATTTGCACAGTGGCATGGTGACAAGCCCCTACTCTTATGAAAACTGCTATGGGATCTTTAATGTCCACACAGGAGAGGAAGGATTTGAGATTTTGTGGTCTCATTTGAAAGACCCCTACATAGTAAACTGCATGGAACTCAATTTATCTACCTCAGAGAGGAGAGAGAAGGCTTTGTAGCGCCTGTACCTATAAATCTAAGAAATTCTGTGAATATATGCCTTCATATTCATGCAGCACCAATCTCCTTAAAAATAATAAAAATAACAAAGTCTATGATCATCAGGTTGATGTCGATAAAAATCCATTAACTTTTCATCATTATCACAGCTGTCATATCAAAGTACAAATGTTCGTGGGGCGAGCTCACCTGCGCCCTGGTCGCCGTGCAGAGGTAGATGAAGATCTTTTACATACCTCTTTGTTGGTTTGCCTTTTTTAGAATATGTGCTTGATTTCGGTACCACAGATGGTAAAAGTGTCATTTAAGAAGACTATAAATATTTGCGCACAGATAGGTGAGCCCAACTTATAAGACATCCAGCTAACAGCCTTTTCCACAGTCTGAGTAATGTGAGTGATGGAAATTAAAAAAAAAAAAGAAACTTCTAGGAAATGCTGACCAAAAGTATTTTCTTGATCAGGATCTTATTCTACATGAGCTAGAACTTGCATTTATGCCTCTCCTGGAGACTGATCCTTTATAAGTGCATAATGTTTTCTTATCATTTGAAATACTCTAATTGTTACTAGAAATGTGTATTAGAAATAATCTGGTGAAATTTGCTGAAACTCCTCAGGATATAAATGTATGAACTATTTCTCCTTAAGAAATTGGGGTATAAAGGAGGAAAACACCATCCAGTATATTTTGATGAAATTCTAGCATTTTTGTGGATTGGAAATCTCTGTAGAATTGGGTACCTCCAGCAATTTTATCCTCAGTCTTTCCTTATTTTCTCTCCAAGCACAAAACTATCTTGGTTTGACACTTTTGATTCAGTTAAAAGCTGAGATTTCTATTGTTTTTTAGATCAGGTTAGCTAAATTGCTTTTTTAAATCTGAATACAGTATGTTCCTGCATCAAAATATTATTATAAATTCATGATTTCTTATTCCTTCATTTTTTACACAATTAGCCCATCAACTCAGAAATGCATATACATCCTTTAATATTGAATATACATCTTCCCTGCATCTGTACTTTTGGACAATGAAATTCTATTTCAAAATGCCTCCATACCTAGTATTGTGTACATCTCCTTTAATTTTTCTCCAGGGGGACCATTTTAGTCTGATGTACTCAAGCCTATAATGGGAATTATTTGTGAAATGGAGGGAGTTAAAACAAGAAAAACTTATTGATTTAATAATTTGATGGTCTCCGTTTTTACTCACCTTTATATTTTTTTCTTATTCTAGCATATCAGATTCATTAAAAATTGTGAATCAAAGATAAAGTTCTTTTCCCACTGTTCCTGGAAACAATGTAAATTCAATGTTTCATTGTACATTTTGGCATCAAGTGTGAAATAACCTTTATCTTTAAGGTGTTGTCATTAGTTAAGCTTTGCTCAGTTCTTCAAGCAATTTAAACAATTAAAATATATCCCGAAATATCCATAAAACTTGACAATGTATAACTAAAGTAATACCCTAATAGTGTTAATGCACTATTAGAACTTAAAAAAAAAAAATCTTGAATCATTTAAAATTTCTCCAGTATGCTTGATCACAGAATTATATTAAAACATTTTTAAGTTTAAGAGCACTTTTTAGGTCACTTGTGATGATAGATAAGCTTTTTAAAGTTTCTTAATATTGGCCATAAAGCAAGTGTCAATGAGCTTGAACTGCGTACAAATGACTTTTTCCCACTTTCTACAGGATGCTTCAAATCTATGGGCGCTAGAGGGTGCTCTTGGAACTCATACTAACTAGGAGAAAACTAAACTTGTTCTTTTAAATCAATACTATCAAGATCCAAAAGTGTTTCGAATGAAATACTGTATTATTATTAGTTTTTGACATTGGGCTCTGTGATTCTCTTTTGCATAACTTCCAAAATAAATCACAAAAACAGTAATTCAAGCTGAGAACTCCACACTGAACAATTATTTGTTATTGAAATCAAGATTCTCCTCCTCCTCTACCCTTTTCAGTACTTTCCCTCTCTTCTGGAGATATAGGTTGGTGATGCATTGTTGTTAATGGTAAGGAAAACGGTCTTGTCAGGCAATTAACGTTTTCATTGCAATTTAAAGGCACACAGCCACAAAAGGTTGTTTCTTAAAACAAATGTGTCTAGAGACTGCGGTCCACCTTTCCCCTAGTGTTTGTGAGACACTGTGAGCATGCTAGTATGCTTGCACATGAGTATACACCATGCTTACGTTGAAAAATATTGTTTTATATGAAAATTGAAGAATCCCCTCCCTTCCCCCGACCTCCCGTGGTTATTTATAAAGGCGTCAGTGGTAGTTGCCTTTCTTAGACCTTCCCTGCAGGCATGATCAGACTCAAGCAGGCAGCTATTTCCCTTTAATTTTCCACAGCAAGCCAGTAATGCTTATGATTATTGTGAAGTCAGGAAAAGTTTAGTTTCATCAAGTGACATGTAGTGATACAATTAGTTACTTAAGCACTTCTCATAAAATGTTCCACTGTGGAACCTAGTTTGTCAGATGCAGCTAAATATTAGCATCTCATATGAAACAAGAGTAAAGCGGCCTCGTGGAAAGCACAGCTGACAGCTCTCAACATGAGCAGAATGATCACTCTCAATTGTAATCGATTCTGTAAGTACTGAACACAAACCCCCAGGCAATTCAAGAAAATAGGATGATGAAGGACTGCAAACTAATATGTTACACATCTTCATTGATTAGACATTGATTAACCATTATTTTCCTGAATGACAAACAGCTAGTGGTAAAGTAACTGAGGCTTGTGATTTATTTACATCTTAGACAGAGATGACTTCTTTATTCAGCTGATTGTGAGCTAATGCTAAACCAGGAGGCAGTGACAGTTTGAGTATCCACACTGGTGTTTGCTTTTTCTTTCTTCTTTTTTTAATAAATCCTCTCTGGCAGACTTCCTAGATTTCTGGCATGTTTCTATTAGAGACAGATTTAACTAGATTTAAAAATGATCAGTCAACTTCCAAAATACGGAACATGTACCTGTGGCATAACTACACTTAAAGGGAAGATCATTTTATGGACTTGGTATTTACAAGCATATTGATCAGTGTTTATTGAACTTTTAATTTAATTCTCTCTCCTCTTCAGTGCCTTATTGGCAATTATACACAATTTTAGAATGAGCTGAATAGGAGTTTGTGTCTGCGGCTTATGTAAGCATACTGTTTTAGAAATATGTAAAATATGAATCATGGGAGGAAGAAAATGTATAATTTAATATTTGGTTCATATATAGTGGAATATTATGCGCAATATCAGATTCATGTAGTGAAATCTTACAGAAGTATAGTAAAATTTCTTAAATCTATTTCAAAACATCTCTAATAATAAGCCCAATGTAAAAATTCTCTGTTGGATTTTCAGGTAATTTTTTCTCTACTGCAATGAAAAAAAGAAAAGAAAAAGACAGTTACTGAAGTAAACTGGATTATTACTACATAAAACCAAATTACAATGAGACTAGCATCCTTTTCTTTCTAGAGTATTCTATGCATTTTGAAGATTTGTGGGAAACATTATTTATAAGCAGAAATAATTAAGTTGTTCTGGCATTCTTCATAATAATAGTCATGAAGACTTTTGATGTTCCAGAAAGCTTAATAATTTGCTTCTCCATTGGAATTTGATTGTAAATTAGCACTAATTAATGTTCACTTAAGTGTTACAGATGTGTGATATATCTAGTTAGTTACCAAATGAGTAACTGTAGAAAATTTGTTCTGTGAAAGTATATGAATTAAGATTAATGATTAGAGTGTCATTTTTAAAAATAAGAGAAATTCATTATCATTTCCAGTGTTGCAAGTCAATTTTAACATGTACATAATTTAGGGAAAAAGAAATTAGTAACCTTATCATTTAAATTAATACAGAGATGCATTCAATACCAGTCTTATTAGTTATTGAATTATTAGAGACATAATTGTAAAATTTCATTGTCTTTTGCCCTCTAATGCAATCCCAACTCTAGGTTAATAAATCAAATCTGTTCTTTATGAACATTGACAGCTTTATCATAATAAATATATTAATATACTTTTCCCCAAATAATTTTTGTTTGTCTCACCTAAGATACTGGGCCTTTGTGTATGTACATATTAACTCAAGGCTTTTAGTTAAAGATCTGCTGTACACTTTGGGATTTTAACTATGGGGCAGAGAGAAATATGCAAAATTCATTTCTAAATTTCAAATTTTGACTATTGAAAAGCTAGTCTTTGTTTAAGAAATCTGGCTGCACTTTAAAGGAAACATATGTTATGCTTTAATAGAGGAAGAATATCTAGTGAAAATATACAGGTCTGCAACATTTATAAAAGAAACGAAGCATAACCTTGACTCACTGAATTGCCCTTAATTTAAAGTACACCAGTGGACACATGCTAATTATAAGTTGCCTTCTTAGTATTATTTTTGAGGGCTGATAAAAGTTTCCCCTTTGCTTTATATGGTGCTCAGAACTTAGGAAAGGGAGTGTTGATTGGCTAGTGAAGCATGAAGAAAGAACAAATGGAAAACCGTCCAACATCCATATATCCCAGGGGAGCTGAAACTCCAGAAAGAAGTCTAATAGTGTGCTGTTTCCTTGTCTGTCTGTGTGCAGGTGAGAGCACCACGGCAGGGGTCTGTGTGTAAATTTAAAAACCAGAAGCCTGGAGTGTTATAGAAGCAACAATGATGTGATATTTCCACTGCAGCTCCCTTTTGGGGAAATAAAAGCACCTCCTTTGGTGTTGGCTCAGTGTGTGTGTGTGTGTGTGTGTGTGTGTGTGTGTGTGTGCGCGCGCGCGCGCTCATACACGTGCACGTGCATTTCTGTGGAGCTGAGTATGCTCCACTTTCTCAAGAATATTTAATATCTTTACATTTTTAAATGAAAATGTAGCTGTCAATTTTAAACTAATTTGGATGGACAGCAATAAAATGCAAACCTCACTTCAAATTAGAATTTTCAGTGAGGATTTCTAATGGAAAGTAATTGCTGACAATAGGAAATGACAAATTACTAATTACTTAGTTCAATTAGACTTTTGTGCCTTTGGTCCTAAGTGGCAAGCATACAGCAAATCTTGCACTTTTATAACAATTAATGACACTAAAACTATTTAAACTGCCAACAGATGTGAGTAAGAAGACATGAATTGAAACTTACTTAATTTACATACTATCCCTATTTTATATCAAGTAAATGGTGTTTAATTTTTATGCTACAATTAAATATTACTGGTACAGTGCAATTTTCATAGAACTTCATAGGGCAAAATGTAACTGTTCAAAAGCTGGTCAGTGTTAATGCTCCCTTTTCTCTTATCACAGCAGTATTTCTCTTTAGAAGATTCTTAGAGTATGAATTTCTATCTATACTATAGATATAACTGCAGTTGTACATCAGTGTTAATTGAATAGCTGTACTTCTGCTTTTTGTTTTTTTCTTTTTTATTGTCTATTCTGTTCATCTTTAATTTCCTAATGATCTATTCAGCATCCATATATTTTCTGCTTCCCTTCTTTCCCATAAGGCTAATTCAGGTGTGGTTGTGTAAAAAGATGTTTTTATAAGTTCAGCTCAATTTACTGTGTCTGCACTGATAACTTCTGGTTATAGCATACAGAGAACTTAATTTGGCATTCCCAGTGCTATCATTTTTGGTTATTTTGATTTTGCAAATATAGAATTTTTAAAAATGTATCCAGTTATAATCAGAAAGATTTTTGTTTTCTCTGTGGGTCAGCAGGTGAATAGACTACTGAAGATGCATGTAGAGTAAAAAAATGAGAAAGGCAAGGGATCCAATTATGTTTGTAATGATCAATTTCCCTATTAAGACTTTAAATATATTTATTCTTTTTTCAAAGCATGTAAAAAACCTGTTCATCTGTGAAAGGAAAATAAAAATTCTGATCAGTAGTGAGGCAAATTCACCTGGTACCTTGTGCTTACAGAGTAAGGAAAATGTTTTTAGGTAACTAATCCAGCCATAAAAAGAACACAAAAGGATGTTATAGAAAAACAAAATACAAAATAACAGTGGTATAATTAAAGACTTTCAAATCAATACATATCTAAGCACAGAATTGCGTCAAAGGTAAAAAACTTAAACTGGCTATTATTGTCCACTAGGAGTTTCTTTAGCCCATAAGATTCTGCACGTGTCACTAGGAGTTCAGGCATCAGGAACTTCATTACTTTTCTCAGTGTTTTGAAGAAGACTGCGGACATCCCATTAATTTCAAATTAAATGTATTTTCCTTATACTTAGTACTAGCTGTTTAAGATGGCATATGTTTTGCCCCATATTGCTACTAAGAGTTAATGGTAATTGGGTGAACAGAAATATTTTTATTCAACTGCCCAGTAAGCAAAAGGGAAAATGTAAATATGTCTTGTTTTATCATATGAATGCAGGCATGGGGCAATTGAGTGGCCCTGAGACTTAAGAAGAAACAGATTACTAGTGCTTTCTCCAGGGCTTTTACTTGATTTTTGCATTTCTTTCCCCCCTCACATCTGAGCAATTAAGCTGTTGTTTAGAAACAACATAGGAAACTAGATCCAAATAACCAAGGGTAGTTTTTGGACAAACCTCTGTTGTTTCACCATAGCTGTAGTTTTCTTTTCTCGTGAGCTCTGTGAACTTTAAGGGCTAGAAATATAACAGAGAGCGTACTGGATAATAGAGGAAAAAGGAAAAGCTTAGGCAGGGGGTAGGAGGCCTGGGCAGGGACAGGAAAGAAAGACTTTCACAAATCACAAGAAAAATGGCACTGGCATTGTGCCTAAAAAAAGATAACGTGGAAAAGAGGCAGTAGCAGCGATGGACTTAGCAAGTATATTTAGAGCAAGAATGATAGGAAGAAAGATGTGGCCTAATTAGAAGAGAGGGAAAGGAAAAGAAAGGGAGGGGGACAGAGACACAGACAGAGGGAGAGGGAGAAGGAGAGGCAGAAAAAGAGGGAGAGGGAGCAGGAGAAAGTGCCGAGGAAATGTCAGGGAAGAAAATAAAACAAAAATCAGAAAGCAAAGGACCTAGGGAAATTAGCAAAACACCACTTGAATCTAAGGATACATCTTTACTGGAGTCACAGTGTACCATGAGAACAGGATATTTTGGATGATTTAAACATCCAAGGAATGAATCATTCCCTTCTTGTTTTCTATCATTAAGACAAAAACAGCAGAGAGTGTCACTTTGTTAATTTAGATTCATTTTTTTTCTTTTTGGTGGTTATATAAGGAATTGAAAGGTGTATACTATCTTCAGGAAATACATGAAAATCCCATAGACTTACTTGCATAAGATTTGTTTTGTGTATTTTGTCTGACCTGTGTTTTGTACTCAATGAAATTTTGAGGTTTTTAGGCTCTAAGAATTTTGAACACAATCACTTTTTATATAGGCAAGCATGTTAAATTAGTCCAAAGGTTTTGAAAGAATTGTGGGGCATATATTTTATTAGTATGTTTTTTTTCTTTTTTTTAACTTAATTTTTAAATTTGTTTTAGTCAGTTACACATGACAGTAGAATGAATTTATGCACTTTGATATATCATACATACTTGGATATAACTTCTCATTTTTCTGAGTGTACATGTTGCAGAATCATATTGGTCGTATAGTCACATATACACATACAGTAATAATGTCTGTTTATTTCTACTATCTTTTCTATCCCCACATCCCATCCCCTCCTCTCCTATCACTGCCCTCTACCTAATCTAAGGTAACGCTATTATTCTCTAGTGCCCACCTCGCCTTATTGTGAATTAGCATCCACATATTAGAGAAAACATTTGGCCTTTAGTTTTGTGAGATTGGCTTATTTCGCATGATATTCTCCAACTCTATCCATTTACTGACAAATGCAATATATACACATATAGGGTTGGGTATGTAGCTTAGTGGTAGTGTATTTGTTTAGCATATGTGAGCTCTAGATTCAATCTCTAGCACTGCAAAAAAATACACATACACATTACATACTACACAGGCTTAATGAAGGAAACTTTGTTGAATTCCATTTTCTTTCTTTTTTTTAAATTTTTTATTGTTGGCTGTTCAAAACATTACATAGTTCTTGATATATCATATTTCACACTTTGATTCAAGTGGGTTATGAGCTCCCATTTTTACCCCATATACAGATTGCAGAATCACATCAGTTACACATCCATTGATTTACATATTGCCATACTAGTGTCTGTTGTGTTCTGCTGCCTTTCCTATCCTCTACTATCCCCCCTCCCCTCCCCTCCCCTCCCCTCTTCTCTCTCTGCCCCCTCTACTGACATTCATTTGTCCCCCTTGTATTATTTTTCCCTTTCCCCTCACTTCCTCTTGTATGTACTTTTGTATAACTCTGAGGGTCTCCTTCCATTTCCATGCAATTTCCCTTCTCTCTCCCTTTCCCTCCCACCTCTCATCCCTGTTTAATGTTAATCTTCTTCTCATGCTCTTCGACCCTACTCTGTTCTTAGTTACTCTCCTTATATCAAAGAAGACATTTGGCATTTGTTTTTTAGGGATTGGCTAGCTTCACTTAGCATAATCTGCTCTAATGCCATCCATTTCCCTGTAAATTCTATGATTTTGTCATTTTTTAATGCAGAGTAATACTCCATTGTGTATAAATGCCACATTTTTTTTTTTATCCATTCATCTATTGAAGGGCATCTAGGTTGGTTCCACAGTCTTGCTATTGTGAATTGTGCTGCTATGAACATTGATGTAGCAGTGTCCCTGTAGCATGCTCTTTTTAGGTCTTTAGGGAATAGACCGAGAAGGGGAATAGCTGGGTCAAATGGTGGCTCCATTCCCAGCTTTCCAAGAAATCTCCATACTGCTTTCCAAATTGGCTGCACCAATTTGCAGTCCCACCAGCAATGTACAAGTGTACCCTTTTCCCCACATCCTCGCCAGCACTTGTTGTTGTTTGACTTCATAATGGCTGCCAATCTAACTGGAGTGAGATGGTATCTTAGGGTGGTTTTGATTTGCATTTCTCTGACTGCTAGAGATGGTGAGCATTTTTTCATGTACTTGTTGATTGATTGTATGTCCTCCTCTGAGAAGTGTCTGTTCAGGTCCTTGGCCCATTTGTTGATTGGGTTGTTTGTTCTCTTATTGTCTAATTTTTGGAGTTCTTTGTATACTCTGGATATTAGGGCTCTATCTGAAGTGTGAGGAGTAAAAATTTGTTCCCAGGATGTAGGCTCTCTATTTACCTCTCTTATTGTTTCTTTTGCTGAGAAAAAACTTTTTAGTTTGAGTAAGTCAGGTCCCATTTGTTGATTCTAGTTATTAACTTTTGTGCTATGGGTGTCCTATTGAGGAATTTGGAGCCCGACCCCACAGTATGTAGATCGTAGCCAACTTTTTCTTCTATCAGACGGTGTGTCTCTGATTTGATATCAAGCTCCTTGATCCATTTTGAATTAACTTTTGTGCATGGCGAGAGAAAGGGATTCAGTTTCATTTTGTTGCATATGGATTTCCAGTTTTCCCAGCACCATTTGTTGAAGATGCTATCCTTCCTCCATTGCATGCTTTTAGCCCCTTTATCAAATATAAGATAGTTGTAGTTTTGTGGATTGGTTTCTGTGTCCTCTATTCTGTACCATTGGTCCACCCGCCTGTTTTGGTACCAATACCATGCTGTTTTTGTTACTATTGCTCTGTAGTATAGTTTGAAGTCTGGTATCGCTATACCGCCTGATTCACACTTCCTGGTTAGCATTGTTTTTGCTATTCTGGGTCGTTTATTTTTCCATATGAATTTCATGATTGCTTTCTCTATTTCTACAAGAAATGCCGTTGGGATTTTGATTGGCATTGCATTAAACCTATAGAGAACTTTTGGTAATATCGCCATTTTGATGATGTTAGTTCTGCCTATCCATGAGCAGGGTATATTTTTCCATCTTCTAAGATCTTCTTCTATTTCTCTCTTTAGGGTTCTGTAGTTTTCATTGTATAAGTCTTTCACCTCTTTTGTTAGGTTGATTCCCAATTATTTTATTTTTTTTTGAAGATATTGTGAATGGAGTGGTTGTCCTCATTTCCATTTAGAGGATTTGTCGCTGATATACAGGAATGCCTTTGATTTGAATTCCATTTTCTTTATGAAAACCTTATTTAGATGATCATGCTCCCTATTTTGTTGATTACATTTCTGCTAAGGAGTCAGAAGTTGATTCTGGTCATGGGTGTCTTCTTTCTTGACATACAGAAGTATTGGAAGATTGTTGTCATCATTTCCTTCCTTCTTCCTTCTGTCTGGATGTACAAGGGACTATAAAATGACTGGCATAGGTTTAGTTGGATTGATTGTCCATTGAATAGATTAGATAAAGGTCTATCAACAACTAAAAATTATTTTAAAAAAGTTAAGCACTTATTACAGCTCTTAAATATCATAGTAAAAAATTGCCCATCATGAGGCAACATTTTAATTTACATCCATTTCTTTATTTCTCTTAGGGGCTGAAGGCTAACATAGCAAAGTTAAGATACTTAACAAATAGTTAGCAGTTTTGTTTATGGACAGACTGATATCTGCCTTCTACAGATTGATTTTCCTTTACTTGGGTTTTATGTAGAGGGGGAAAATCTGAGAGATATCATGTATATGTCTCAGGCAATCACATGAAGATACCTTGTAGTAAAATGTGATTTATATTCCAATTCCACATGTCCTTACAAAGTTATTGTGTCCAATTCAAATTTTCTCTACTAATTTCCTCAAATAATTGTCTATATTCTTGGGAGATTTGGATTTTTACTGTATGATAATGTATATAGTTATCAGGTTCACGATTTTTATTCCCATTCCATTCATACTGTGAGGTTAAAAAAATATGTTGCTATTGTGATAGAAATATCTCAGTAGAAAAATGTATGAATTTAAGCAAAACAAATGGAATTTGAAATCATAAGACGTATACTTTTATGGAATATTTTCACAGTTTCTGCAATTTCCTGAACTCCAGAAGTTAGTCCTCAGAGAAAACTTATTGTGTTAGCAACTTATAGTTATGGCTTTCTTTTCTTTTTGCAGTTTTTGCTAACAATTAGTGAAGTATATGTAGTAACTTGTCTTATTTTACATTAGAAGAAATAAGTCATTGTAGTTTTTCGTAATAAAAAGCAGAAAATAACCAGTCAATAAATTAAGTGCACTATTTTGGCTTTAAATTATTTTAAGTTATGTCAGATTCCTTTAAAATCAGGAATAGATTGATCTTCTGACAGATGGGAATTTATATTTGAAGGCATCCTATTGGAGATGAGTAGAAAGTGAGGGAGATTAATGGAAAACATATATTAGTGGAGTACTGTGATTCAAGGACAGATTATTATATTCATTCTAGGAGTCTAGTCTGGGCTTTTGGGTAACTAGTAAATTGAAAAATTCTTAGTTAAAATACATATCATACATTTTCTTTATTTAGTTTAAGAAAAAATAAAATGGAACTTTTCTTTCTTAAATAAGTTGAGGGAAATCTTGGGGGAAAAATAAAAAAAAAAAACTTACCCATCCATCAATTGAGCTCCAAAAATTAGACATCAAACTTTTAAATGGAATTCAGGATTAAAATGAGGAAAAAATTCTACTTCTAAATCTTCCATGACATTCTATATGATCTTGGACAAGACATTTAATCCTTTGTGTGCTAGAATACTCAGCATAAAATGAAGACAGCAGCATCTACATTTGATACTTTTTTTTAAGGACAAAGTTGAGAAAAATAACCACTTTGTAAAATATGGTGTATGATAAAGTATCAATAAAATCATTATTTTTATGTTTTAAGAGTCACTAAGGTATTTCAAAATAGAATTAAAACTCTTAAAGCATTAACACTATTATGATTGAATGCACTTTTTCTAAAGTATTGCACTCAGTATTTAAATGATGCTTCTAAATTCAATCATTTTAAGTCATTTTAAAATTACATAGAAAGATCTAAAGCATTTCAATTTCAATTGTGAAAAGAGGGAAGAAAAGAAGAAAAATTGGGGAATAAGAACTAAAAGACAATATTAATAGTAATAAACATTTTAGAAATGCAAAATATTGTTTGAAAGCTAAATTTAATAATGTAAAAAGTAACATGTGACATGAAAATAGATTGAGACCTTTAAATTTAAAATATAGTCTGCCTGGCACGGTAGCACATGCTGTAATCCCAGTGGCTCAGGAAGCTGAGACAGGAGAATCTGGAATTCAAAGCCAGCCTCAGCAATGGCGAGGTGCTAAGCAACTCAGTGAGACCCTGTCTCTAAATAAAACACAAAATAGGGATACGGGTGTGGCTCAGTGGTTGAGTGTACCTGAGTTCAATCCCTGGTACCTAAATAAATAAATAAATAAATATATAAACAAACAAATAAACTATATTTTGACTATAAAGTCATTTAGGCTATTTGAGCAAATGTATTCAGTATAGATTTACATTTAACTTTGTGTTTAATCCTTAAGTTGGATCCAAATTGTATTAAATCAGGATAGTATAGAAAGCTAAAAACCTCAGAGTACCATAAATTTAAAAACAGAAAAATTGGAGAATGAGGTACTAGAATTCTACAGATCCTGCAGGAGAGCTTTCCCAGTATAATTCCCTTTGTGATCTGAGAATCTTTTACCCAGATCCCTGAGCACTGGCCATTCAAGCTCCTCTTGATGGGAGGCTCCACATTGATGGGAGGCTCACTATCTCATAAGGCAGTGTTTGGGGCACAGTATTTCATATCTACTTTTCATAGTTGGATAATGAATATCTACTATTGTCAATTTTGCCATATACTAAAGCTCTTGGAAAATTACTTCACTCTAGCTTTTTTTAAAATCATAAATTTATTTACATTTGAATAATAGTTATGTACTATGAATACAGGGATTTGAAAGGCAGCATATTATGAACATGGATCTTAGCATGTAGGAACATATAGCTTATTAAGAGACAGCTCAGGACCAATAATTACAATATAGCATACTAAGGGCAACAGCTAGAGTCTGAACATATTACAGAGGCATGCTACAAAAGGATTTCATCCATTTAATAACCTGAGAGATTTCATGGAGCAATTGAAACCTATGATGTAAGTAGTGAGAAGAAAGGGACTGTAGGGCAGAAAAAAAATGCATATACAAAGTCACTGAGTCAAAATAAACTGTGTGTGGAAAATTGCAAGAGAAGTCAAATAAAGTTTTCTCCTTTATTTTTGTGATAGGTTTTTGAAAACAGCTTTATTGTGGTATTTTTATATAAGAAAATATACATATTTAATGTGTACCATGTGATGAGTTTGAACTGAGCACCTCCATCAAGGCAATAAACATCACATCCCAAATTGTCCATGTGCTCTACCTTCTTGTGCTCATATGTGGCAAGAATATTTAATATAAGATCTAGCCCCTTAAAAATTTAAGTGCATTACACAGTATTAACTTATAGTACCATGTTGTACAGCAGATCTGTAGACCTTATTCATCTTGCATAACTGAAACTGTATATCCATTGAACAGCATCTTCCCATTCCCTCTACCCCCCAACCCTAGCAACCACTATTCTATTCTCTGCTTCTATAAGTCACATTTGTGGATTCTTGTGGTGTATTCCTGTGACTAAATTATTTCACTTAGAATATTCTTATCCAAGTTCACCCATGATTTTTGCATCTAAATGTAATCCATCCCTGTTTGTTGAACTCCTCATTGAATGACTGACTATTGTAAATGAATGTTGAGTGCCATTTCCATGTCCCAGTTGCTATTCTAAGTACTGAGCACAGAGCAATGAACTTATCTTCCCTTATTAGGCTCACATTCTAGTGTGGGCAAGAAACATAGTAAATAAATGAGATATGGAATGTAAACAAATAAATGTTAGGGAATGTAATGAGAGATAGCACTGTGAGGGAAGAGGAAAGGTGTTAGAATTTTAGATAGGATGGCCAGGTATGGTTACTATGTAAAGGAAACAGTATAGTGCTAATTGACTTTTGGGGGGTTGATCATTCCGGGATAAGTCTTGAGGGTAAAGCCTCTCTGGTTTGTTCAAGAAGCAAGACAGGGATAGTGTAGATGAAGTGATATGAAAAAAAAAAAAAGGAGATTAGCATGGGATCAGAGGAAAAAGAATGACTTTATACATCACTGCAAAGGATGTGAGCTCTTATCATGGAGACAAGTTAAGAAGAAGATTGACATAGTGTGACTTACATTAAAGCAGGATCATTTGGGACATTCTTTTGAAAATAAATAAAAGTTGGCCATGAGCCAAAGGAAGGACCAGGTTCTCTGGGGATAGGGAGAGGAGTTTGAGATTTTGGTGGCTTGGATTAGGATGTAACAGTGCAAGTAGTAAAGATCAGCTATCTTTTCTATATTTTTTAAGGAAAAATAGGAAGCATCAGCTGAAGGATAGAATGCAGAATATGGAGAAGTCATGGATGACTTAAGAGTTTCTAAATGGAGAAGTCTTCTAAATGGAGAAGACTACAATAGAAGCAAGGCAAGCAGGAGCTACCAGCAGCTTCTAAGTTTGAGAGATCAAGTGAATATTCAGGAAAAACATGTTGACATATGAGTCTAGAGTTCTGGCAAGAAATATGAGCCAGAAAGATAGATAGCTTTGGGAGTCAGCAGCATATAGTTGATGCTATTAAAAAATCATAAAACTAGATGAATGATCAAGAGAATGAATGAAGATAGAAATTAAAAAAAAAAAAAAATCTAAGGACTGATCTCTGGGGCACTTCCGCATTTAGAAGTTAGAGAAGAGGTGAAACTGGCCAAGAAGTCTAGGAAATATTGGTCATAGAGAGCAGTGGAAATGTGGTGAAATGGTTTCCTGAAAGCTCCAAGAATAATGGGGTCAAAATGGACACAGAACCCAAAAGATGCAAGTGCTGCCACTAGACCAAGATGAGAAGTGATGACTGTTATCAGAGTTAACAACAGGAAAGTCATTGGTGGTTACTATGGTTTGAATGTTTGTGTCCCCTAGAAATTGATAGGATGGCATTCTAACTCCCAAAACGGTGGTATTAGGAAGTTGAGCCTTAGTCATTAGTCACGACAGCAGAGCCCACATAGTTGATACACTAAAGACCTTAGGGAGCTAGCTCAACCCTCTCCACTATGTGACAATACAGCAGGAAGGCACTTTTCCATAAAGCAGGAAGTAGGCCCTTAGCAGACATTGAATCCACTGTGATCTTGATCTTGGACTTCTCAGCCTGTAGAACTGTAAGAATTAAATTTCCGTTCTTTATAAGATATGCAGTCTATGATATTTTGTCACAGCAGCTATATGGACTAAGACGGTGATCTTGGTAAGAGGAGGTTGGTTGAGTGACTGGAAGGAAGACACCTAGTTATAATGAGTTACAGAGATAATGGAAGAAGAAAACTGGGAGTAATGAATTTAAATAGGGTTTTTCTTTTTCCTTGTGAGATTCGGTATAAAAGAAAGGAAAGAGATGAGGATGTTAATGAGAGGAAAATGAGTCCATTTTTTTAAGATAGGAGAAATTTATGTAAATAGAAACGATTCAATTGAAAAAAAACGAAAGAAAAAAAAAACACTCAGGAGGGAGAAGGGGAAATTACTTGTGTAACATTCTTGGGTAGGCAATAGGGGACAGGTTAAAGTAAACATGTAGGTTGAGGGGTTGGCCAAGTTAGAAATGAATTCTTCATCTTTTCTCAAATTCATATATGTCTTGAGAGAAAAGTATCATATTTCTCTTTTGTTCTGGACTATTTTTTCAAGGATGTTTGCACAGAAAGTTAGATAGATTTTCTTACTGTTCAGTATAATAAAGATAATGTCTCCCTCTGGGTACAGGTCAAGAGAAGTTGTTCACATCCCATTATAAAATATTCAGGTTCCCTAAACTCAAAATTCCTTTCCTGTAATGCAACCCACTGCATATACAGATGTTGCTTATTCTCAATACAAAGCCCTGTGGAAATTGGGGCCAAGGGAACTTTATTAGTCATGGTATCAAAGAAACAGAATTGATAAATTTATTTATTTATTATAACAAATTGGTTCACACAATGATGGAGGCCGAATAGTGCAAGATCTGCAGTTGACAAGTTAGAGACCTAAGAAAGTTGATGGTGTAGTTGTAGTTCCAGACTGAAGATAGTAAATGGGGAAAAAAAGAGAATTCTTTTTGACTCAGACTTTTATTCTATTCAGGCATTCAACAGATTGGGCAAGACTCACCTACATTGGGGAGGGCAATCTGCTTTCATCAGTCTGCAATTTAAACTACCATATTTACCAGAAATACCCCAAAATAATTTTAGACAAATATGTGGGGCCCCTATGGCCTGATTAGGATGACACATCACAAGAAAATGCATGTAGAGTAGGTACTGCAATTTCTTTTTTTAAATAAAATTTGTTCTTTTTAGTTATACAAGATAGTAGAATGTATTTTGACATATATACATGGGGTATAAGTTCCCATTTTTGTGGTTGTATATGATGTGAAGTTATACTGGTCATGTAACCATTATGAACATAGGAATGTTATGTCCAATCCATTCTACTCTCTCTTTCATTCCCATTCCCCTTCCCACCACCCCCTCCCCCCCATCCAATCTGGTGAACCTCCATTCCTGCCCCTGCCCCCTGCTGCTATTGTGAGTTAGTATCTGCATATCAGAGAGAACATTAGGCCTTTGGTTTTTTGGGGATTGGCTTATTTCACTTAGCATGATAGTCTCTAGTTCCATTCATTTACTAGCAAATGCTATCATTTCATTCTTCTTTATGGCTAAGAAATATTCCATTCTGTATATATGCTACATTTTTTCTTTATCCATTTATCTATTGAAGGGCACCTAGATTGGTTCCATAGTTAGCTATTGTGAGTTGAGCAGCTAAAAACATTGATGTGACCACATTGCTATAGTATGCTGATTTTAAGTCTTTTGCGTAAATGTGGATGAGTGGGAAAACTGGGTCATATAGTGGTTCCATTCCAAGTTTTCTGAGGAATCTCCATACTGCTTTCCAGAGTGTTTGCACCAATTTGCTGTCCTACCAGCAATGAATGAATGAGGTACTGAAATTTCTAAGAGTACTAAACTGTGCTTTGTATAGAAACCAAGACTCTCATGACTTTTGGTAAGCTAACTTTTCAGGCTCAAAGTAAAATAAATAATTAAACTTAAATATATTAAAATTAAAACAATAAATTTAATAAAAAATAATAAAATAAAATAAAAATAATTATAATAAATAAATAAACTTCATAATTCTTGACAGGTAACATCTAGGATCTGGGCAATTTTCTATGTTAACAGAAGGGTAAGTAGGATTTATGATCATAGATGTGAATAGTTGTGATAACTCCAGTTATCTCAATTCAATTGGAGGCAAATTTATTAAAACATAGCAGGGATGGAGAAAAACCTATTGATGACTGGAAAGGACAAAAATGTCTAAAACTCTTATTAAAGAGAGTGAGAATGTGAACAAACAAGAATTTGTACAAATATTGTGATCTTTTGTGGTACTAAAGAATATGTGTTCATGAATTTAAAGTGATACTGGATATGTGATTGAGACTAGCTCAGTTGTAGCCTTGTTAAGATTCAATCATAGATATAGGTGTAGAGGGTGGAAGTTCAGTGGAGAAAGCCAGCAAGAGCCAAGGGAGCTAAGGGCCTAGTAAGAGTGATTGTAATGATTGAGCTGTGAAATTTAAACTGGCTAAATAGGGTAGTGAAGGCATCACTTGGGGGTCAGTGAAGGGTGGTAGAATCAATGGATTGTAGACCTCATTCTCAGGGTAATCGAAGAAATTTGGGCTGTGGTCTAGAGGAAGTGAGCCGGAAAGATTATTCTGGTTATCTATCATACAAGCTATTCTTCCTGGCATGCGTCATCTAAAGTCTGCTATTTTATTCACATCTTGATTTTTTTTGAGTGTCTTGCTCAAAACAATATGGTAATATTTAATCTATTTTCTAAATATAAGAATGATATTGAAAAGATAAATGAAGTCAGTTGTGTGCTTTTTTTTTTTTTTAAGAAAAGTCATGTTGGTTTCTAATGATTACTACACTCTTTGTATCATGTTCACATTGCTTTTCAAATGTCCCTAAAACATCTCTTTTATCATATTCCTGGTTATTGATATTAGTTTCCTTGAACTCATATTTACAAAATGTTTTTGATGTGCCTCTCATAAAGTAAATATTTTCATGAATTTGTATACTAACTTTTTAATTATATGTTACCATATGAATCTAGAATATCCCCCAATGGAAGGATTGATTCCCAATGCAGAAGTGTTCAGAGGTGGGGCCTTTGAGAAAGTTATTAGATCATGAGGCCCCTAACCTCACAAAAGGCTTAACCCATTGATGAATTATAATTTGGCATTTTTGGGTATTGACGATGGAAACTGTAGGAAGTGGGGCCTGGTTGGAGGAAGTAAGCCACAAGACACATGTCCTAGAAGGACATATTGTTTTTTTTTTGTTTTGTTTTGTTTTTTTAAGGTAACATTTATTTTTTTTTATTATTATTTTTTTTCTTATGCAATGCTAAAGATCAAACCCAGTGCTTCACACATGCTAGGCAAGAGCTTCCAGGCTTCCCTGAGGTAAGCAACTCTGATACACTCTTTTACCTTGATGTTCTGCCTTACCTCAAACCCACAGCAATGGCACCAAGTGACCTTGGACTGAAATCTCTGATATTGTGAGACAAAATAAATCATTCCTTCTCTGAGTTGATTTTATCAGGTATTTTGTCACAGTGATGAAAAGCTAACACAATATATAAATATGGCCTATATTAAAATATAAATATAATAAAATATATGATATCTAATTATAAAACTTTGCAAATTACAGAAATAGAAAAAGAATGAGGAAAAGGTGAATGTAATATTAATTATTTTCTTTTTTGTTTTAGTAGAAAACTTTCTCATTAGATTTTAAAATTATATTTTAGTCAATATCAATACTATTAATGTACATTACTATATTAGATCTCATGGAAGTATTATTGATTTTTAACTCATAAGTGTCTGATAAAAAAATGAAGAAGAATCAAGATCTTAGACTATCAGTTTCTAACTATTCAGTTATATTAAGAGAATTGCCTGCCGTTTGTGGACTACTTTGTAAAAATCTTTTAAGATTTCTTCCTCATTTTTGGTGTGTGTTTTATTAAAACTAGACAATATGATCTGTCGAGATGCTTAACTAGTGTGCTCAAATTATAACAGTTCAAATTGGAGCAAGGTCACCTGTCTTATTGAACTCCCACAGTTTTATCAGGTTATCTCAAGAAGCTATACAGCACATATGAGGTCTTACATTTGGGCTCAAAAAGAAATTTCATGTCAATTTGTACATTAAATATTAGTATAGCTTTATATATTTATTATTTACAGTTGAGAATTTAAAGAGAAATTGTAGTACTTAACTTCCAACCCTAGTGAATTATCTCATTTCCCACCAACTTTAATGTCTATTATCTTATTCAGTCAAATTCAAGGGAAAATCAATGTTTCTTTTTCATTGTTCTAGTTTCCAATCTATCATGGGAACTAACATGTATTCTGTGTTTATTAATATTTGGTGAATGAATAAATCCATATTGTCCCCTGATTTAAAAATCAGGAAACTGTTTGCAGTATTTGGCTACATTTTGTCTTCTATGATTTCTCACAGCAGTTATAAAATTATATCTTCTTATAATCTTTCTGCAATAGAATATGTCTAGATCCAATCCCATACAGAAATTTTCCATATTGGAAAATAAATGATCATCCCCCATTTTCAAATGGTCTCTTCCTATCTGCAATGGCTGGCTACCCTTCTGTTGTTTTCTGTTTGACTATTCTAAAATATTTTCCTTGTAAAGTTTTTATAGCGATGTATATTCAGGGCACATATGAAATAATTTGATAAATATCTGTTTACCTATCATGATTCCAAGGATCAAGTTCAGATACTTTTTCCTTAATGACTTCCCACATCTTCATCCCCAACTTGAAGGATCTCTAAAGCTGTCTGAGAAATGGGCAACCAGGCAATGATAACTTTCTTGCTGGCACTACCTTTCCATCACAGAAAAGGAATTTAGTTTACATAGAGCACATCTTCTGAAATTCTTCAAGGCCCTGGAGTAATTGCATTCCTTGGTACATGTCTCCCATGGTACTCATTTGGTAAAGATGTAAATCATTCCTTGGAATTATTTCTTCACTCATGTTACTGTACTTCTCATCTCCATTTCCTTCAATACCTATAGATATCGATAGTCCTCCATTAATTAAAATAATTTATCTTAGATAATTTTGAAAACTGTTATTCAGCTTAAAAAGAGGAAATAGGAAATAAAAAACCGAGGATATGTTTAGTTGATTCTAGTGTTTCCCTCTTCATAATGCTATTGCATTTTTTCCCCTAGTTTTTCTCCTGTTACGAAAGTGATTCTTCGGCTGGGGATATAGCTCAGTTGGTAGATTGCTTGCCTCACATGCACAAGGCCCTGGGTTTAATCCTCAGCACCACAAAAAAAAAAAAAAAAAAAAAAAGAGTCTTACCTTCTTCATTGTTACTTTACCGACACTGTACAGACCCATATAGAAGTGTTGGTTCTGTCATGTATGTTACTGTGCCCACACCCGCAATGACAAGTAGGGGCTTTCTTTCAGCATGCATAGCACATGTGTAGCAGTATCTTTCCTTTACACGTTCATTATGTTTAGAGGAAAAAATAAATTTCCCATTGCCTTGTCAGAATGTGGAAACTCTTTAAATCTGACAAAAATACAACTTAGATTTCAGAAGGAGTTTATATTTCAACACTTGCAGTCATCTGACAGTTATCTGATGAGGGAGGACTTGGAGACAGGCTCTTTGAACAGATTCATTTGACAATTCCTGTGGTTCATGTTCACATATGACCATCCAGGCCTCTGTAAGTGTGATTTGTTTATAAAGTTCTTAAACAAGTTTCTACTCCTAAGAAAGTGTACTACTTTTAGCAGATTGTGATATATATTTGTTGAGAAGATGCAAATTTCTTCTTGGAAGAATGAAGATGATTTTTTAAAAACTTGTAGTTTGATTTTAGTTTATTGAGTAGTGGAGTTGTAAAAGCCAAATGCCAAAGTAATTAATAATGGTAACAGAAGCATAGTCAAGACTATTTCTTTCAAAAATAAAATTTAGTGTTTTGTTTCTGATTTCAAAACTCACACATACTAACTAGAATACTTGTGAAATACAGAAAAAAAAATTGCTGCTACTTCCAGATAGCCTTGACAGAATTTTCTGTGTTTTGAAAAGTTTATATAACACAGGAAAGTTAAATATAATTTTTGCCACCTTTTCCAATATCTTTGGGTGATAATTATTTGTGTTTTATAGGTTTTGGATCAATTTTAGTGATTTTTAAAAATCTTGGAAACCCACTATTTTACTGACAATTTTATATTATTATTTATTGCTGAAACTGTTGCTAATCTATTTTTGATTTTTATTTGAAATATTTTTCCTCTATTTGCAAGTTCATTTTTTTGTGTATAAAATCTTTATATCTTTTCTTTTAAAAATGTATTCCTTTCTGCCTTTAATTTATGACTTTTTTGTTTGTTAAATTAATTTTGTTTCTCAATCCCCCATTCCAATCTACTGAATTAAAATGCCAAGTTCATTGAATTTTATTCTTCCTTATTAAACAACAAAAGCATTTTAGGAGTATTAGTTTCCTCAAACCACAGCCTGGATTGGATCCTTTGTGTTTCCTTGTATGGCTTTTCTCATGCTGTTATATTGTACATAGACTATAATAGCTTTTGTACCTTCTTCTGCTACCTGGACTGGATTTCCATAAGGAACCTGGAGCAGAAGTACTCCCTCATCACTGAGGTGCTATTGTCTTAGGAGCTCTGCCATGGCTTAATGAAATGGTCAGAATTGCTGCACTATCTGCCTCTGAGGTGGCCCCAACACTTTCCAAAATGGTATTTGCATGTTTCCTCACATCATGGCAAACAGACAATGATAATATGTGTGCATCCCTATAGGGTCAACTGTTGAAGTTGCTTCCTGCTGAAATGGCTAGTTTAGGAACACTGGTGCCCAAGGTCTACTCAGCTGCCCCTGGAACTACAAGAGATCAGCATCCCTGATACACCTGTAACATCCACTTGGAAGGACAGTGGGAATTTCTACTTTGAGAGACTGTCAAAACCACTTTTATCAGATTTCATGAAATTGTTTATTTTCCTCAGGCAATATCTAAAGTCCAAAACTCTACATTTTTAATATTAAGATATTGTATCTTAATATTGAAGAACCAATAAAATAAGAATTTAGGACTAGTATTAAAACTCTTGTTGGGTTAAAAAGATAAAAATACATATTCTTGAAATGAGAAAAAACCTGCAAAATTATTTAACTTACATATAGTAAGAGTCTTCCTTTTAGTGTAGAGTTTTATGAGACTTGATGAACACATAGAGCCATGTAAGCATCACTACAATCAAAAGGTAAAACCATTTCATCAATATAAGAAATGCCCAAGAATGCCCATGTAGCCTACTCCATTATCATCCCTGGGCCATAAGTCAATACTAGTTTATTTTCTATAGGTTATCATTTTGCATATTTTATAACTTCATGTAGATGAATTTCTGCATTGTGCATTGTTTCAAGTCTGCCTTCTTCCACTTAACATAAGACATTTTAGTTTCCATGTTGCTGCATGTTTCAGAACTTTGTTTCTTCCTCTTTGAAGGTAAGTAGTGTTCCATTGTATGAATGTATCCGATCTAATAGTTGAAAGACATTTGAGATGTTTGATAATTAAATCTGTTGTAATGATTTCTATACAGTGTTCTGAGTGAACATAGTTAGAATTTCTCTCAGATAAATGTGAAACATACACTGCTACCTAATTAACAATAATTTATGTACATCCATGAATATTCCATATTCTATTACAAATTCATTCTGGACTGCCACAATAGCGCAGAAATCTTACTATGATCTTCTAAAAAGTTAACTTTCCAACTCTTCAGGCTTCTCGATTTCTCCAGATTAAATTTAATGTGAAGACCTTTGTTTCATTCTCCATCTAAAAAATAGAAGCCAACCAATGTAAAATCTGCCATCTCCCCCCACAGTCCCAAACCTTACTTTTGCACCCCTTTCCTCCTGGTTTTGTCCTGCTAGAAAAGAAACATTTCTTGCATCTATCTCCTCAAAGAGGTTATTGCTAGGCTGTTTTTATTTATTCACCGTTTATTTACACCCATCTACTTACAATTCATTTCCACCCTCAGTGCCCATGGAGACTACTTTCCTGTAAGTTAAAAATGACCTTCATGATGCTAAACTCAATGGATTTTTATTCTGTCATTGTCTTACTCTAATCTCTTGCATATTTGTCAGCATTTACCACTTCCTTTTGTTTCATTTTAAAGCCATTGATTGCTGTAGCTAGAATATTTAATTCAGTCAAATTTAATTATTTCAAGGCATTTGGAGAAGTGTTATAAAGCGGTTTTTTTGTTTTGTTTTGTTTTGGTACTGAGGATTGAACCCAGGGGTGCTTTAGCTCTGAGCAGCATCTACAATCCATTTATTTAATTTTTAAAAAATTTATTTTTATTTTTATTTTTTTTATTTTGAGGCAGGTCTCTGTAGTTATAAACTGGCCTACACGCTGTGATCCCCGTCTCAGCCTCCTGAGTTGCTGGAATTACAGGCTGTGTCACTGCTCCCAGCAGTGCAGCCTTTATCATTCTCTGTTTGACTCTATTATTTTATTCTCCCCCCCCCAAATATTTAGTTTTCACAACTTTCAGACATACAGGTAAGTTTCAAAAATAGTGAAAAGAATGCTCATATATAGTTTTTTCAATAGTTAAAATGATATTTGATTTCTCTGTATACATGTCTCTATGTAAGGGTATTTATCTACTTTTCTATAAACACAAACAAAATATTTTTTTGTATTATGTGTGTATGGATATCCAACTCTTCCATTTCCATTTGTTAAAAAACCCTTTCTTCATTGAATTACCTTATTAAGTTTGCTAAAATTCAATTGATAATATTAATGTGAATATATTTCTAGACTGTGTATTTATTCCATCATCTTATGTGTCTCTTAATGCTGACACCAGTCTTTATTATCATAGTTTAGCAACCTATGTTAATTTGAATTCACATACTGTAAATTTTCCAAACTTGCTCCTTTTAAAATTCAACTTTCTATTTTAATGCAGTTTTACACCTACAGAAGTATTGAGAACATGACAGAGGTTCCCATATAATCCATATTCAGGTTTCCTCATTATGAGCATCTGGTACATTGTCACAATTAGTACTACACTGTTGATACATTATCATTAAATGCTGTCTATACATCATTCATATTCCTTAGTTTTCCCTTTATGCCATTTTTTCCTGTTACAGATTTTATCCAGCAAACGACAGAACATTTAGTAGGCGTGTC
This sequence comes from Marmota flaviventris, assembly GCF_047511675.1. Taxonomy (NCBI): domain Eukaryota; kingdom Metazoa; phylum Chordata; class Mammalia; order Rodentia; family Sciuridae; genus Marmota; species Marmota flaviventris. Next base: position 67,057,913 of record NC_092508.1, read on the forward strand.
TTCTCAGACTCCTCTTGGCTATAAATGTCAGTTTCTCAGATTTTCCTCTTTTCAATGACCTTGACAGTTTTGAAGAGTACTCATCAGGTCTTTTATAGAATATATCTTGGCTTGGATTTGTCTGATGTTTTTCTCATGATCAGATTGAAGGAATGTATTTTCAGGAGGAAGACACAGAAGTAAAGTGCTTTTTTCATGACATCAAGGTTATATGATGGGTGTGTGCTATGCATACCTTGATGTTTATGAAGGGTATGTACTATCAATGTGATTTACCACATGATTGATGTTTACTTTGATTACCTGATTTGTGTTAGGGACCACCTCCTTAAGGGAGTATTATATAAATTATATGGAATTTATCTACACAGGATATTCTCTCATTTGCCTATTTATGAAATCATTTATATCAATAAATAAAAATGTATTTATTTATGGATATGTTGTTTATACACTGGTTAATAATGAAATGCTAATTTGTTTATTTTGTTGATCCAGGTTTGGCCAATGGGACTTCTGTTCCCATTGACTATTCCATCATAGTAAGATGCTTTAGTTTGCTTTTTTGGGGGGAGGAGTTTTACTACATCATGCTCCAAATTCATCATGTATATTTACTGCTCAGTTCTAAAATATGGCATTTCTCTCAGAATCCTAGAATTTCATTGGAGAATCTTATTAGAAATTACTATCTGAGTCCTAAGCATGTTTGTTACTCTAGTAATATTATTGCTTCTAGGCCCTCTTAGCCAATTGAGCAGAGACATGAATATGTATATACATATCTATAAACATTTCTATACCTTCGGTCTCTTTATTAAGTTAAACACGAGTTCATAAACCAACTCCAATCCATTTCCACATGATTCATTCTAGCCTCCTTCCTTTACCCTCTATAATCTCTCATTTCAACAATGAGAAAACTGACTTAACGCTGTCTGCCATCCACTTACTTATGTGTTCAGTTTCTGTATTTATGCAAAGTAATTCTAGAATTGTAAGCTTATACCTTCAGGGAAGCAGTTTTGTCAACTAAAGTATAATGCTTATGCATAGTTCCTTCTGCCATTAGTCTTACAGATTCTATCATTTCCCAAGTTACTAAGGTAAGCTCACCCTCTACCCCCAATCCCTTCAGTGAATTGGCTTCAGACACCTGTAATACAGTTACATTGTTTTGTCCATTTGTATTCTATCCTGGAGCCCTGTGACTTCTATTTCCTTTTTTTTTTTATTTTTATTTTTTAAATAAGTGACTATGTTAAGCTTCTCTCTTGTTGCTATAAAGTTCTCTTGGTTTTGAAAGATGCATTGTATCATGTATCCACTATAATCTTACCATACAGATTAAGTTCATGACCCCCAAAATCCCCTGGCATCACTCATTAAACCCTCCCTCTCCAACCCTTGGTAGAGTAACCATAGTTTTGTCTTTACCAGGTGTCAAATGTTGGAACAATACAATGTAGAAGTTTTTTGGTCGATCTTTTTTTCCCTTGACAACATACAAGTAAGATTCACCCGTGTCTTCCAATGGTTGAAGGGCTCATTCCTTTTTTTTTTTTTTTTTTTTTAATCACTAGATGATTGTATTGGTCTGTTTGGGCTTCTATAACAAAATACCTTAAAATGGGAGGCTTATGAACCACATAAATTTATTTCTCATGTTCTAGAAACTGAAAAGTTCAGAACAGGACACTAGCAGATCTAATGCAAGTTCCTGCTTCCTAGATGACCATCTTTTTGCCACAAACTCACATGGTGAAAGGGGCAAGCAGCTGTCTCAGGCCTTTTCTTAAGGCATTAGTCCCGTTCACGATGCTCCCCACCCTTCATGATCTAATTGCCTCCCGAAAGCCTTACTTTCTAATACAATCAATTCAGGGTTAAAATTGAAAAATATGAATTTTGGAAAGACACTCAGACCATAACAATAGTATTGCATAGTATGAATGTATCCAAATAGTTTATCCAGCCCCAATGAAGCTCCTCTTGGTTGTTTCCAGTTATGTGATTATGAATAAATCCATTACAAATGTTCACATGCATGTTCTTATGTGTATGTGAGTTTTCAGATTCATCAGGTAAACACGTAAGCATGTGATTGCTGGATCATGTAATAAAACTGTGTTTAGCTTTGTATAAAACTGCCAAATTGTCTTCCAAAGTGACTGTAGTATTTTGCATCCTCATTAGCAACAAATAAGAGTTCCTGCAGGTCTGCAGGAATTGGTATTTTTAGAATACTGGATTTTTATAAATTAATTAATTTACTTTATTTGTTCTTTTTAGATATTCATGATAGGAAAATATATTTTGGCATATATACATGGAGTTAGAATGTTGGATTTAAGTCATTTAATAGGTGTTTAGTAGTTTCTTATTGTTATTTTAATTTTCATTTTCTTAAATACAAATTATATTAAGCCTCTTTTCATATGATTGCTTGCTACCTATATATCCTTTCACATTTTTGTTCATTTTTAATTGGCTTACTTTTTTCTTACTGTTGAACTTTAAGAGACCCTCAAATATTTTGAATATAAATCTGGTATCAGATATGTGTTTTGCAAATATTTTCTCCCAGTTTCTGTCTTTTTTTTTTCTTCTCTCTCCCTTTTGCAGTGCTAGGAATTGAACTCAGAGCTTTGTGTGTACTAGAAAAGTGTGGTGCCGCCGAACTAAAACCCAGCCCCATTTTTGTTCTCTTACCAGTGTGTTTTCAGAGCAGAAGTTTTAGTTTTAATTTTAAGAAGTCTAAGTTATTATTTCTTAATGGATTATGATTTTATATTGTATTTATTTTATGAACTCATCACTAAATGGAAGTCACACATTTTCTCCAATGTTCTCCTCTAGCAATATTTAAAAATAGTTTTGTTTGTTTTTAGTTTTTCATTGATGTCTAAAATCCATTTTTAGGTAACTTTATTGGAAGATATAGCATCTGTGTTATTTTATTTTTATATGGATATTCAATTATTTCAATGAATTTTGTTGCAAAGTCTATCATATTTTCACTGAATTGTTTTTAAGACTTTATAAAAAAAATTAGATGAGCCAGGCACAGGTGGCGAATGCCTCTATTCCCACCTACTCAGGTGGCTGACACAGGAAGATCACATGAGCTCAGCAGCTCAGAACTAGCCTAGGTAACATAATGAGACACATTCTCTCAAAGAAAATTAGTTGACTACTTTTGAGAGTCTATTTATAGGATGTATATTCTTTTACCTTAATGTATATATTGTATATGTATATGTAGATTTACTTTAGCTTTATAATAGGTCTTGAAATCAATGAATTAGTTATTACTATTTTTCTTCTACAGTATTTTATTGGTAACTCTGGGTCTTTTGATTCTGTATTTAAGGTTTAAAATCAGTTTGTTGATTTCTCCAAAAGAAGTTGCAAAAGAAGATAAAATTTTGAAGAATTTAATAATGTTGAGTCTTTTAATCCATGATCATGGAATTTCTTTCAATTTTTAGACATTTTTTGATATAATTCATCAATGTTTTATAGTTTTTACATACAAATCCTATATGTAGTTTTTTTTTTATTTTGTACCTATGTATTGCCTTTTTTGGTGATATTGAACATGTTATGTGATTTCTTATATTAACTATTTATTTTTGGCTTATAAGAAAGTGATAATTGGCCTGAGATTGACTTTGGGTCCTGAGAAGTTGGTTTACTTATTAACCAGTCCCATTTTAATTTTTTTGCTGGTTCTTTGGGAGTTTTCAATGTGGAAATTATTTTATTTCTTACTTTGTAAAATGTATAATTTTTTGTTTCTTTTTCTTATTATACTAGCTAGAATTTTCAGTGTGATCTTGAATAGAAGTAGTAAGACAGGACATCATTGTCTTATTCTCAATATTAGAGGGAAAATGTCTAATCTTTTCACTACTAGATACAATATACTTGCTGTAGGCTATTTGTATACTTTTTTAAATTTTATTGAGTTGAAGGAGTTTTCTGAGTTTAAATAGGCCTAGTGTCATTTCTATTGAATTATATTGGTTAAAGCAATAATACAGTCCACTTAATTCAAAGAGAAGGATGATAGGTCCACTCTTATCATGAGAGGTATTTCAAATATGCAGCCATCTTTATCCATCATGGTTTGCCTTGAATTGTAAATAGTTTATATTTGTTCTACATGGAAAATATACTCACTTCTAAATCTCACAGTCTCATCCTCTTTCAGTATTATTATGAATTCCAAAATTTCATTCCACTTGAAATGAGGACTGGTATGTATTACACAGTTTTATGTATGGCTTCTCTGGAGCTTAACCTGTGATTAAGAGCTAAATTATCTTTTTTTTTCTCCACACACAATATACAATGATGATATAGTCATTAAAAAGAGCAATAGACGTGTTTGTTCAAAAAGGAGGGGAAAAACAGGAAGCATATGGTAATGTATGGCCCATAGCAATTGTGAAATCTAGTCAGGTACATGTGGCCATTTTAATTATTGGAGTCCAGTGCTGTTGAAGGATAAGATTCTCATCTGGGACATTGGATTTATCTTTCCATTCTATAAAACACGGTTTATGTTTGTAGCTGAGTAGTTTTCTCAGCTTTATTTTTATCTACAGAAAATTAGAGACCCAACTGCCTTTTTCATTCTGTAATGTAACTATCTTTTTCCAGTCCAACTGGTATAAATCTTTTAAAAGCTTTGTAAACTTTATGTGTATTAATTTACAATTCATTCCAACAGACAACACTACACCCACAAATATCTTCAAAATAGATTCTTCTATACTTAGAGCACTCTGTGAAGTTAAAAAGATGACCTCAAGATTTTTGGAAGCCTACTATTTTAACAAATATATTCTACAGGTTTTGCCTAAGAAGATTTTTTTTTTCTTTTTGTCCTTAGTAGTCATTTGGTCCAAATGAAAGGAACCATGAAAAAACACCTTTAGTCTTGCTGAGGTCTTAAAAAAGGGTTTTACACGTTCACTCTTGGCTTCACTTTCACCCTCAGACCATGCGTTACTAAGAGGGACCTGCATGTGACCTCTTCTCTGAGTATATTTCTTACTTTTTAGTTTGGAAAAGATGTCCTGAGATCTTAGTATTTTTTCCCAGAGTTTTTCAGCAGTTTAGCTCTTTAATCTTTCATTTTGTCATAGGAAGTTAGAAAAATTTGAGCCTGCAAATCTTAGCAAGATTTCTGAGATCACAAAGTTTTTTTTATGTTTTCCATACTATTGTAAACAATAGTTTTGCTAGCTGCTCTCTCTGTATATAACTCAACTGTTCTTTATATTGGCCTTTAATAATGTTTTCCTCATCATCCATAATGTTCCAGTAGTCTCCCTAAGGCCTTTCAAAGGTTCATCAATAGTTCCGTCTAGCTCCTGCCCACCATACAACTTGAGTTTCAAATACTCTGTTTTAGAAACTTTTTTTTTTTTTTTTATAATAGCAACACATTTACAGGTATCACATTTTGTCCTGGTTATCTATTTCTAAAATAACAAATTACCCTAGGACTTAGATGCTTATAACAAAAATGATTTATTATATTTCATGATTTTCTGACTCACTAATTTGATAGGGCTTATATAGCCCATACTTCTATTTATGATGTTGAACAGTGCCATTTGCTAAGATTCATCTGGTAGATGGGATAGTCTGCAAAGTCAAGATTACTTTGTATTGCCTTTTTTGGTGATATTGGACATGTTTTGTGATTTCTTACCAAACATGCCTGGTCCCTAAGCCTTTGATTTGACTCCTGGTCTGGTCTGACTCTTCTGAGACTTTTCAACCTAACACATTCGTCTTAGCACTGAGTTCTTCTAGTAGATGGATTCAACATTGCAGTTCAAAGTTCCCAAAGTATTTGAAGAGACAAAGAATTCAAGAGAGTCTTCTAAGGCCTTGGACTGGAAACTGACTTGGGTATACTTCCAGTATATTCTATTACTCAGAACAGTCACAAAACCCAGGCAGATTCAAGTTGAGTGAACATAGAGCCACTTCTTTTTGGGAAGAGTCTCAAAGACTCTTTTTGGTTATTTCTAATTTATCATAACTTTTATTTTCTCTTTTTAATCAACTGTAACAAATTGAATCTTGAAATCTGAAATTTTTTGTTGTAGTAACTGTTTATACACTTTTACAAGTCTTGAAACTTGGTTGCCAATTAGTAGTCATTCTGTTAGGAAAAATCTATTTAAAAATAAAAATACACGTTAGAAATTATCTAGTCCTGTTTCTTGGAAGAACATACCTTTAAAAATGGAGGATCAGAAGCTTCCTGGTCAGTGCCAGTTCTATTATCTATTATTCTTATAAGAACTTTGGTTTCCTCTTTTATAAAGTAGGAATTTATATCCATACTATTCATATAATTTAGTCTAAATTGCAGCATGTTGGGGAATACTAAAAATAAAATGGGCATGTTTCATTTGTAGTAGTCTAAACTTGAGATATCTCAGTCAAATATCAGGTTGTCTTTCTATTTCTCAAGACTTTTATGATGGTCAATGTTGTGATTTAGATGTGAAATATCCCCCCAAAGCTCATGTGTGAGACAATGTGAGAAAGTTTAGAGGTGAGATGACTGGGCTATGAAAGCCTTAAATTAATTAGTGCATTGATCCCCTGATAGGGATCAATTGGGTAGTAACTGTAGGCAGGTGGGGTGTGCCTGGAGGTGGGTCATTGGGGGTTTGCCTTTGGGGTATATAGTTTGTCTGTAGTAAGGGGAGTCTTTCTTTGTCTATGCTTTCTGATGCCATGCCCTGGTTGTCCTAGTCTGCTTTTCTCTGCTATGTCTTTCCTCCATGATGTCCTGACTTAACTCAGGTCCTGTGAAATGGAGCCAGCCATCTCTGGACTGAGACCTCTGAATCCCCAAATAAACTTTTCTTTGTCTAAAATTGTTCTTGTCATGTCTTTTCAGTTACAGTGGTGAAAAGGCTGACCAAAACAATCAAATATATCAATGAATATTTAAAAATATCAAACAAAATAGGAGTAAGGTAATGATACACATCCAAAACTTTGGGGGATTATTCTTATCATTTATTTAGTATTTCTAAATCTGTTCAAACGATTTTCACAATAATAAATGTCTAATGCTGATCTTTAATTGAAAAATTGTCATAATATATTTTAAGGTAATTCCTTTGATCACCATCCACTTAGGCATGGTAGTCTTTCCTGACCTTTTACAGCAACTCATGTCTTTTTAGTTGAACATTTGTCAGATTAAGTAATATCGGGTCCTTTATGTCCCATGTTTCGTCTTATTAATATAGTTTGATATTCATTAAAGTGTCTCCTCAGTGGTTTTAAATTACAAATCTCAGGACAATTTTCAAACTCATCACCCATTAAATAAAGCTATCCTTTTACTTAACTACTAATGAAAATCTTTAGCTTAGCATTTGCAAATTGAAACCATTCTAAAACACTCTAATTCAAAATAGTTTATCATAGACAATAGTCAATATTCATTCTGATTTTCCAGGTCCAGAATATTAGGCTCCACTCTGGCATTATATCTTGTGAATTCTTTCCTCACTCCTGCATTGTTCGTCTTGCTGTTTGATTCTGATACAGTAGGATCAGCATATGGGGAGCTATATTCTTGGTAATCCTGGGGTAATAGAGACATGGAAGAATGACTCTGAACAAAAACTTGAAGCCAACTGCTCTCAAATATAAAAGTGCTCCTCAAAGACAGGAAATTTCTTCTTTGTAGGAAATGGAGGTACTCAGTGATTGGCTGGAACTCGGGTGTGAGGGAACTGAGAGAACAAGGTCAGATCGTTCCTAGCAACAATTTTGACTCAATTAGCTGTCCAAGGAGTAATGATTAATCCATGACCTCACACCATTCCAGTATTGGACCTTGGGTTTTTATTTGAAGAGAGTTTTATCACACGAAAAAAGCAATTGTGAACTCTGTGTTTAGAATCTATGTAATATATATGAGATTTGGTTAACTTTGCCAAATGTATAATAATATAAATGAGTGTTTACAAAATTTAACAAGAACATGAAAGAGAAAGGTGAGTTTGGAGGTTTGAAAAGTTCCAGGGAACTTCTCCTAACAGGGAATATTCATCTATTAGAATGCTTAGTTCATGTTTGGGTTCAGATTAGGGAGTGTCACCAAGGTGTTATGAAAGGAAGCTCAGGAAGTGCTGTCATGTACACATATACAACACTAGAAACTGCTTCAAAGTGATATTTAAAAACCACTACCATAACCCAATTCACCCAAGATTTGATACACTCATGTCATTTGTAATTTAATGTTGTATTTGTTTAATATCTCATAGATTTTGCTTAGAAATGTTATTTTAGTGTATATTTTCCTTCTATTCTAGGCTTTTTCTAATGTTAGATAATAAATACTTTCTTTTAGATTAATAAAAAGTATCAATGGTGCCTGCTTAAGTGGCCTCAATCTGAAAAGAAGTATCAGCTTTGCACATATTGTCAACAACAGACTTAAGCATAGTGTGAATCATGAGTTCCCACTGTAGTATTAAGAAGAAAACCACAGCACTCTTTTCCCCTTTTAAAGTATGGCATTTCATTCTTCTGTCCAAAGAATAATAATTAAAGAAACACTCCACGATGCATGGTGTCATGGCAATATTTGGTAGAAGGTTACTTGTTTTGATAATTTATTTCACCAGTAGTTTTAATTATAAGAATCACTTACTTAAAAGTAACTGTAATATTCACAGAAAACAGTTCCATTGTTTTCATTTTGAAGAAGTTGCATTACATGGGATGAAAGAGACTTTTCTTTCTTTGATCTCCTTGTCCTTACATTTCTTTATATCTGCGACAAATTTGTATATAACCACTTTATACTGTATAAGATATTCAAAGTTGATAAAATAAATGTTCAAAGTCTTCAAAGGTTTTAACAAATAAGACTTTAAAATTCTAGCTAGTAATCTTTGACATTAGGAAAATATCCAAAACAATAGTGTTCTTTGAGTTGATATGATTAAACTGTGAACTAGATACATTTTATTCATTAAATATAATGCTATTTAGCATTTAGTTCTGAGATGATAAACCTAATGTTATTTGCTTTAACAACCCTTCTCTCAATGAAAATATACACTATGATTGAATTATTACCAGTTACATAAGGCTTTGTGCTTTTTGTAAGTTTTTAATTTTTAATATTACATATAAAAATCAACTATTTTCTTATTATATTTGTCCTCATCATAACTCATATCCAAAGTTCATATTAACCCTGTTACATCTTTCTTTGAAGATTTTGTGTATGTGTATGATACTGGTGATTGACTCCAGAGCATACTATACAAGTGTCTTATCATTGAGTCACACCTAAGCCCCATAATTTCTTAGAATGTTTCAAAATGAGGAAGTCCTAATTTTTATGCATTTATATCAAGGGTTAAAGTACTTTATATCTCAAATATTGAGTTTTTATTATATTTTGATTATATTTAGTTTGATTATATCTAGTTTAGATAATATTACTAGTTATTATACACCACAAAAATATTTTTGTTCAGATATTTGCTTTTTGCCTATGTTGTTATATTATCTATTTTACCTTTTTCTTAATGCACATCATAGCCCCATGATCATATTATATTTCTTTTTTTTTTTTTTTCTTTTTGCAGTGCTGGGAATCAAACCTAGGACCTCGCATATGCTAGGCAAGTGCTCTATCACTTAGTCATGCTTCTAGCCTGTTTTTTCTTTTATTTAATAGTTTTTAAATTGGTTTTTATTAATATTATTTTTATGTTTTTAGTGTATTTGATGAAATAATTCTTATTGGTTCCATTTTAATTTTTCCTATCAAATTACTCACGATTCAGCTAATACTAGTAGGTTAAAATTTATTAAAAGATTATTTGTCCCTAGTTAATTCTTAAACTAACATGGTCATTGTTATAGAGTGGACAGAGCATTGCAAAACCACATAGGAGAGCACAGATGTTTTTCCTCACCTGATACCACCTCTCAGATATTATCTATTTAGTACTTGGGAAGTGTGGTGGTTACATTTGTAAAATAGGTAAATCAGAATTAAACTGTTGGAAAGTGGGAAAGTCTCTTGAGTTTCATTCTCATTCTAAGATCCTAGATTCCCTGATCTTTGATTTCCTTCTTGGTGTGAAGCATTTGAATTTTTGATGTTTGTTGATAGAATCAGAATTTTGCCTATAACCCTTAGTTTATAACTTCCATTTAGAAAAGCTTAGACAATGTCCTTATTCTTTCCCATCTCCTATTATGTATATTACATGCTTACACAATATCAGGTGTAAAATTATTGGGATGTGACTTGATATGATTCCAATAAGGAAGCTGAGTGTGAACAGGTGGTAAAAGCAATATAAAAAGAAGTCTAAGTCATACATAGAAGAGAAGAGAATGAGAAGTGTGCTAGCTCTATGGAGCAACTATCTCAATATCTCTACTAGCCTTTGAGTTATTTGGTGAAGATGGGGTAAGAGTGGGGAAAGGAGGAAATGTAAAGAGGTAGTAACACAGCTCAAGGGATGGATGTGGCTTTTGTCAGAACATTAAAGAATATCTTCAATTTCACAGTACAGATAATATTTTAAAATAGCTAATAAATTAATGATTGATGCTGACCACTACTATGAAATATGGTGCTATAACTTCAAGGTTTGTAGTGAGCCACTAATGACATCTCTGTGACTTCCCACAAGTCTTACTTTAAGTTTGTGAAGTTTTTAAGGAAGTTTCATGATTCATGGGTACCCATTAACATGATCAATTTTTCTTTATTAGATATTTTTTCTGCAATATTGCTTAATAAAATAACATTGGGATTATTACATGAAACCTGATAGTGAGATTATCTTTAACAAGATTTTATAATGATTTATTATGGTCTAAGCCTGTCTCCCAAAGATCCACTTGTTAAAGGCTTGATCTCAGGGATGTTCTTTTAGGTGGTGCTGTGGACATTTTGGAGGTGGACCCTTATAGGAGGTCTTTTGATCACTGGGAGTATGCCCTCAAAGGGGACTGTGGGACCCCAATTTCATTTCTCTCTGTTTTCTGGCTCCTGATGTGAGAAGTTTACTCTGTCATGTGACTTGCACCATTATCATCTGGTATCCCCACTAATGGCCCAAAGTGACAGAGCCAAACTTTCTTGGACTGGAAACTCCAGGATTTTGAGTTAAATAAACCTTTTCTTTTTTATAAGTTGTCTCAGGCATTTCATTATAGCAATGAAAAGCTGTAGTCTCAAGTTGTAGTCTTCAGTTAGTCTCAAGTGTCTTGTAGAGAAACAAAAATTTAAAGTTGTAGAAATTAGATGTGAAAAACATATTTTCCCCACACTTATATTGGTGCATTATAGTGGTACATAATGGTGGTATTTGTTGTTACATATTCATAAATGCACACAATATAATAATATAATTTGGCCAATATCACACCCCAGTACTTTCCCCCTCCATCCCACGTACCTTTCACATTCCACCTTGGTCCATTTTCTCTACTGATCTCCCTTCAATTTTCATGAGATCCACCCACATCTTTCTTTTCCTTTTTCCTCTCTAGCTCCTGCTAGAGAAATGAGAGAGAACATACCACCCATAACCTTCTGATTTTGACTTATTTCACTTAACATGATGGCCTCTGCATTCATCCATTTTGCTGCAAATGACGTGATTTCATTTTTCTTCATGATTGAATAAAACTCCATGGTGTATATATACCACAATTTCTTGATTCATTTATCCATTGACGAACATCTAGGCTGGTTCCATAGTTTGGCTATTGTGTATTGTGCTGCTATAAGCTGGGTATGCATGTATCACTATCGTATAATCACTTTAATTCTTTAGGATAAATATGAAGCAGAGGTATAGCTGGGTCATATGGTGGTTGTCTTTTGAGGAACTACTACTACTATTGATTCCATAGTAGTTGTACTAATTTATAATCCAACCAACAGTGTAAACATGTTCCTTTTCTCTACATTCTCTTCATCATTTATTGTTATTTGTATTCTTGATGACTGCCATTATGACTGACATGAGATGAAATCTCAGTGTAGTTATGATTTTCATTTTCTCTAATTGATAATGATGATGAACACTTTTTTCAATATTCATTGGCCATTTGTATTTCTTCCTTTGAAAAGTATCTGTTTAATTCATTCCCATTTATTAATCGGATTACTTCAGTTTTTGGTGTGAAGTTTTTTGAGTTCTTTATATATTCTAGATATTAACCCTCTGTCAGAACAGTAGCTAGCAAAGATTTTTCTCCCTTTCTATAGGTTACTTCTTCACATTCTGAACTGATTCCTTTATTGTGCAGAGATTTTTAATTTGATGCCACCTCATTTATTAACTCTTAAAAGTATTCCCTGAGCTTTAAGGGTCCTATTGAGAAAGTCATTGCCTGTTTCTACACCCTGAAGTTTTGAACCAAAGTTATCCTCTAGGAGTTGTATCATTTCTGGTCTAATTCCTAGTTCTCATTCTTCTACATATGGATAACCAGGTTTTCTAGCACTATTTGTTTAATTTGCTGTATTTTCTCCAGTGTATGTTTTGGCATTTCTGTCAAGGGTTAGATAACAAGATGCATGAGTTTGTCTCTTTGTCTTCTATTCTGTACCACTAGTCTATATGTCTGTATTTATGCCAGTGCCATGCTGTTTTTGTTACTATAGCTCTATAGTATAATTTTAAGGTATTGTGATGCCTCTATTATTGCTTTTTTTTTTTTTTTTTTTGGCTTAAAATTGCTTTGACTATCCTGGGTGTCTTTTTTTTCCTTCAAAATAAATTTTAGGACTTTTTTGTAGTTCTGTGAAGAATATCATTGGTATTTTGATGGGAGATTGCATTGGGAAAAAAAAAAAATATATATATATATATAAATATATATATATGTATATTTCTTTTGATAGTATGACCAAATTGATTATATAAATATTGCTTTTGATATTATGACCAAGCTATTATTTCTGCCTATCCATGAACTTGAGAAGTCTTTCCATAGTCTGAGTTCTTCTTCAAATACTTTGTACAATATTCTAAAGTTTTCATTGTCAAGTTCTTTCACTTCCTTGGTTAGATTTATTCCTATGACTTTTTTAAAGGCTATTGTCAATAAAATTGTTTTCCTGATTTATTTCTCAGCAGATTCATTGTTGATATATAGGAAAGCTGTTGATCTTTGTTTGTGATTTTGTAATCTGCTACTTTGCCAAATTAGTTTATCAGCTCTAGCAGTCTTCTGGTGGAATTTTTTTTTTTTTTTTTTGTATCTTCTAGGTATAGGATTGTCTCAGGCATTTCATTATAGAATGCAAAGCTGACTAACATATCCTACAGTGAGTCTTAAGAGTCTTGTAGAGAAATAAAACTTTAGAGTTGTAGAGATTAGACATGAAAGAGATATTTATGGAAATAAATTTAAACAAAAATTATGTGGATAAATGAGCCTTTACCAGGAAATGAAGAACGAAACTAATTTTCAGGAAAGGAGGAATTCCATAAGTAGAGTCTTGGAAATGAGAAAGCAAAGTATGGTCAGAGTATATTCTTTTTCAAAGTTGGAATGAGGGAAAGGGACAGATCATGAGGTGGAAATTATGAATCCAGACTTTAGCAACAGTAACTAGGAAATATCAACAATTCATCATTATTCATCTAATATTTTAGAAAAGATGAAAAGAAATAATGTTCCTTGGCTTAAATATAATGTTCTACTTAGATAGTTTATTTTTAATATTTTAAAAATATTTAAAATATAATCTATACTGAGTATATTTTAAGTACATTTATAAATTACCACATTTTCTATGTGGTGATGGGAACTTTTGTGATATATGTCTAGTATCATACTCTGAGACCAAATGTTTCAATAGACACTATTGATAATCTACTGAATAGGGACAACATTGTGTACCATTTTGATCTATTGGCTTTTATGATATTGAAATATTGGTACAATTTCCAAATTCACATATTTGTACTTATGCATTCATCTGTTGAGTTGTGGAAAAAGTGATTATTTTAAGCTAATTTTGTATTCAAACTTCTTTGAAAGTACCACCAAATGTTAGATCTTTCACTTCTTCTTATAGTTTGAAATGTAAATCAATTAACATTCTGACTCTCCAATAACTCTTCTAATAAAAGATTTTTAATGACCTTTATTTTAGTTGAGTACTAATGCTCTATTACTTGGCATTTCGTGATTCTTCTAAGATAATGGCTGAATCCCAAAGTCATATCTTTTCACAAAGCCTCCAAGAAACCATGCAGAAAGAGAAAAGGAAATAGCATTAGCCATAGCTTATGTTTAGACATAACTAGGGGGAGATAACTGCAAGTTTCAACTCACACAAATTGAGCAAATCAACATTCAAAATAAGAACAAAGTTCTGAACCTTTTAAGAAAGCAGAGAATTATCAAAGATTGAACAGAGGAAAGGAGGATGAGAGGGGAATACCACTGTGGATGCAATTTGAAACATGTTAGCCAGTGCTGTGTGAGGCTGATTATGAAGAAGCCTGATAAAGAGTACAATTAAATTAAAGGTAGGAACTTAGAATGTGCTTTGGACCAGAGGATGTGTCACTTTTGAGGAGAATAGTACCTCTGTGAGATCAAGTAGCAGCATAGAAATAGGAGGTATTAATCAAAGGTTTTTGTACGCAAGGAAAAAAGAGGAAGAATTTGATGATAAAGAGCCAATGAAACAGGAAAATGCTCAGTTATTAATTAGACCATCTGTGAATATATACCCAAACCATAAGATTCAAAACAGACACATAAAGCAATAATGTAAAATAAGAGCTGACCAACTGGAAATTCATCTGCAGCAAAATGAAATTAAAACACTATCTCTCATCATGAACAAAACTCAACTCAGAGTGAATCAATGACCTAGGAATTTGACTAGAGATCCTGCACCTAATAGAAGAAAAAGTAGGCCCAAATCTTCATCATGTTGGATTAGGCCCCAACTTCCTTAATAAGACTCCTGTAGTGTAAGAATTAAAATCAAGAATCAATAAATGGAATGGATTCAAACTCAAAAGCTTCTTCTTAGCAAAAGAAACAATCAGTTAAGTGAACAGAGAGCCTACAGAATGGGAGCAAATATTTTACCACACACACATCAGATACAGCACTAATCTCTAGGATATATAAAGAACTCAAAAATCTTAACACCTAAAAACCAAATAACCTAATCAATAAATGGACTAAGAAACTCAACAGATAATTCACAGAAGAATATATACAATCTATAAAAAATATATGAAAAATGTTCAACATCTCTAGTAATTAGAGCAATTTTTATTTGTATTTCTCTAAGATTTCATCTCACTCTAGTAAGAATGACAATTATCAAGAATACTAGCAACAATAAGTGTTGCCAAGGATGTGGGGATTTCTGGTGGGATTGCAAATTAGTGCAACCACTCTGGAAAGCAGTATGGAGATTCCCTAGAAAACTTGGAATGGAAGCACCATTTGACCCAGTTATCCCATTCCTCAGTCTATACCCAAAGGACTTAAAATCAGCATACTACAGTGACACAACCACATCAATGTTTATATCAGTTCAATCACAACAGCTAAACTATGGAACCAACAGAGATGCCCTTCAATAAATGAATGAATATAGAAACTGTAGAAAGAAAGAAAGAATGAATATATATATATATATATATATATATATATATATATATATATATATATATATGAATATTATTCAGCCTTAAAGAAGAGTGAATTATGGCATTTTCAGATAAATGAATGGAGTTGGAAAATATCATGCTAAGTGAAATAAGCCAGTCCCCAAAATACCAAAGGCCAAATTATCTCTCTGATATGTTGATGCTGATCCATAATGGGATGAGGTGGCAAGGGAAGATTGGAGGAACTTTGGATTGAGCAGAAGGGTGTGAGGGTAGGGGAGTGGGTATGGGCGTGGAACTATGGTGAATGAAATGGACATTATTATCCTCTGTACATTTATGATTGCATGCATGGTGTGACTCTGAATCCTGTATAGCCAAAGAAATGAAAAGTTGTGCTTCATTTGTATACAATGAGTCACAATGCATTCTGCTGTCATGTACAACTAATTGGAAAAATTTTTAAAAATAAAAATTTTAAAAAATAAGAGCTGACCAAACTAAGGAAATTATTTAAGGAAAGAATAACTATATCAATAATGCAGATTCATTACAATGTGCCCACGGGAAAATAGGTACATTTGATAAAAGTAAAAAAAAAATAGTAATGAGAACAAAAAAAGCTGAAAGAATAGAATGATCAAGAGCAATGCAGAGAATGATCAAGAGCAATGCAGAGAATCATGGAGAAAGGGACTGTTGTAATTGGAGTCCAAGAACAAGAACAACAAAAAATGTGATGATGGAAGTGAACTACAATTTAAAATGATGATCTAAGAAAATTTCCCAGAAATAAAAGAAGACATGATTATACACATTGATAAATGTCTTTCATACACTGAAAAATTTGTTTTTGAAATATATTCTAGTAAAATTAGTGTACTATAAGGATTAATTTTTTTTTCTTCAGGTTTTTCAGACTTTAAAAGGCCACTTAAAAAGAAAGGAATACCAGCTCACCTCTGGAATTCTTGATAGCAATATACAAATCAAGACAATTGAAGAAATGGAGAAATGTTTTTAAGAAATGCTAGGGTAGAATGACTAAGATTTCATATCTAGTCAAATTTTCTTCAAAAAGTTATGCTTAGGGAGCGATATTGGCCAAATTACATTGTTATATTGTGTGCATGTATTAATGCATAACAACAAATTCCATCATTATCCACAACTATAATGCACCAATAAAAACTCTGGAAAGAGAACAAAAGTTATGCTAAAGAACTGGATATGGAGATTACTATCATACAGTAGGAATCCCAAGGACTTTGGGAAGCTAAGGAAGAAGGATCAGCCAGCCTTAGCAGCTTAGTGAGATCTTCAGCAATTTAGCAAAACCTAGTCCCAAAATGAAAAAAAGGCACTGGGGATATAGCTCAGTGGTAATGTGTCCTGGGTTTAATCTCCAGGACTATATTACACACACACACACACACACACACACACACACACACACATATATATATATATATATATATATATGTATGTATATATATGTATATGTATGTATATATATATATGTGTATGTATATATATATATGTATATGTATGTGTGTGTGTATATATATATATACACAACAAACTCTTACAGGTTTAAACTGTTTTTCTTTAGCATAACTATATATATTATATATGTGCGAAGCAATATGAGAGGATTCAGAGGGGAAAGGATTAGTTTGTGAGAGCCTTAACCCAATCAGATGGGATTAATTGAGTGGTAACTGAAGACAGGTGGGGTGTGGTTGGAGGAGGTGGAGCACTGGGGGCCGTGGCTTTGTATATATATTTGTGTGGGTATATATATCTGTGTCTGACAAGTGGAGAGCTATCTCTCTGCTCTCTGATCATAATGTGAGCCACTTCCTTCTGCCACACTCTTCTGTCATGATGTTCTGCCTCACCTCAAGCCTGGAGGAATGGAGCCTATTGTTTATGGATTGAGATCTCTGAAGCTGTGAGCCCACAAGTAAACTTTTTCTCCTCTACAATTGCTCTGGTTGGGTCCTTTAGTCTTTAGTCACAACAGTGAAAAAGTTGACTAAAACAGAGCTCAAAGATATATATATATAATATATATAATATATATTATATATATATTGTATATATATTATATATATATTATATATATATAATATATAATATATATATAATATATATATATATATATAACATATATATATATATAACATATATATATATAAAATAATCACAATATATTCCTGAAGAAGAATCTACTTTGGAGCTATCTACTCATTTTGCTAAAGGAATTTGTGACAAATACAATGGGTAGTGAAAATTAAAAATGTTCAGATGGATTAAAGTATGGAAGAGGAGCATGTACTTTGTAACAGTGCTTAACAAAGAAATAGTACAACTAAAAAGGAAATGAGAGGAGAAGGGAGAAAGTGTCAGTTGTAAAAGCTCATGAAATAGTATGTCATTAGCATTTTGGAGTAAAAAAAATCACTAAATTACTATTTCAAGCTGAGAAAACAAATAGGAGAAGCTTAAGTAAAGAAAAAGAAGAATTAGGATAATATAAGTAAATATTATCCCAAAAGTAATCATTAGGAAAAATACAAACCTTTTTATCAAAAAAAATTAAAAAATTGAAAAAAGAAATCAATGTATTTTCAATATATTGAAAAATACACCAATGTAATAAGTTGTACATATATGTGTGTATGTATGACTGAGATGATGCCAAATACTTCAGTCATATTGATATGTAGAAATGGAATTCCTTACTTATAGTACATGGGAAGAAAGTGTTTAAAAATAAGAATTCATACCCCATTTGAATCAAATGTATGATATGTCAAGATCATTGTAATGTTTTGAGCAACTAATAAAAAAAAGATGAGTTTGTAGGTATGCTATTCACAGTCCATGTAAATATAAAAGTCAACTTACAGAAGACTTATAGCACAAAAATCAATAGGCTTAATTTTATGAATGTTTCAAATTAAAGTTGGAAAATTGAAAATTGAGAAAACTCCATCTTTTCAAGTGCATGTGAATCTTGTTTATATGTAACAAGTCTTTACAATGTATCAATTCTGTTTTGAAAACTTAATAAGTTCTACAAAATAAAAGTAATATGAACAATATTTTACAGCAAAGTGAAGAAAAAGAGTTGGAATTTAATTATAACATTTTATAAAGGCTCTTCTTATCTAGAAATTGCACAAGCTCCCTATTGAACAATTCTTTGGTCACAATGGAAACACTACATAACAGAGTCTCTTAGGTACTATTAAAACTGTTATCTGAAAAATTAATAATTAGGTCAATAAAAACCAAAATAAAGAAGATGAACAATTGCCTAAAAAATGAGAGAAAACATCAAGTTAAAAGTTGAAAATACAAAAGGAAATAATGTTAAAAGCCAAAAATAGAATAAAAATAAAGGAAAAAAACACAACCCATTAGAACAAAGAAACATGAGTGGTTTAAAAAATAAGTAGAAGGAATAAATTGTTCGCAAATTAATTGGGAAAGGTAGACATATAATACAAAAAATAACTGTGAAGCACCATTAAACAAATTGATATAATTTGAAAGGGAGACAATATTGCCCAGTCCAATGCATAAGAATGTCCCTAGTTGTTAAAATGGATAAATTCCCTGAAAATATAACTTGTCAAAATTGACCATAATGGAGATTGAAAGTTTAAAAATAATAATTTCCATAAAAGAAATAAATAATTCATCTTTGAATCCCCTAGAGAAAAGCATCAGTCTTATGTATTTACACTAAGCCACAAAGACAAGACAATCTTCATACTACTTAAATTGTTCCAGAGCATAGGAAAAAAAAAAGAAAAAAAAAAGCTCTCCAATTCTTTATATGAAACAAGTCATAACATTGATAATGGAATAAGCTAAAGAAAAAAAAAAAAGAAATCAAAGACAAATATCTACCAATATTGATGCAAACATCTTAAATAAATTATAGGAAATAGAATCCAGTAGTGTATTTCAAAATAATATATCATGGCTAAATAAGATTCATTTCATAAATAATCAGATTTTTTTAAAATGTAATTTTTTTTAAATAATTTTTTTAGTTTTAGGTGGACCTATATTCTTTATTTTATTTTTATGTGGTGCTGAGGATCAAACTCCGTGCCTCATACATGCTAGGTGAGCACTCTCCCACTGAGCCACAACCTCAGCGCCAGATAATTTGATTTTAATAAATCTATCAATATGTGTTAATATATTACTGGATCTGGAAAGAATAAAGAAAAGATTATTTCCACAGAAGTTCAGAAGTCTTCTGACAAAATTTAACAATTACTTATTTTTTAAAAAAAACTTTTAATAAAATAGGTTATCAACCATCTTGGTTAGATAAAGCAACTCCTTTATTGGATCTAGTTCTTGAATTCTGACCAGGTGTATCACGGTGGCTTGTGTCAGAAGCTTAGTGTCCAGACCTCTTCTGGGAACTAAAGTGGCTGGAGATGACTTAAATGCTGAGTCCTGGAATCTTCTTGGCAATTCTGTACTCACACAAGCAGCTGGGCTTGCTTGCGGACCTTGAGCAGAATACTATGTGCAGCTTCACCATTTGGTTTGGGGTTCTTGGAGCGTGGCAGCTGGCCAGGAGGGACTATGTGCTGACACAGAGGATCTGGAGAGCTACATTTCTAGGGACTGTGGGTGTCTTTGTTCCTAGTCTCAGAAGTCAAACAACTTTACTTTTAAGTCATCTTATTAAAGGCAGACCTAGAATCAAGGAGAAGAAAATTAACCATCATTCTTTGATGAGAGAGGAGCAAGTTCACATTGTATAAGTAACTTTAGGATGGGAGACAATGGTTTGACTATTACTGAAGAGTACATTCATTCATGCTCAGCATCTTGTTTAGTGGGTAGATGCTAGAGGCACACCTACTGAAGGGAGGGCAAGATGCATACTATCTTCACTACTGTTTAAGAGTAGATAGAGGATTTTGGCCAATAAGATCAGAGTAAACAATTAATTATAGCATATGACTTGGAAATGGCTCATGACTATTCGTGTGTGTGTGTGTGTGTGTGTGTGTGTGTGTGTGTGTCCCGTGTACATGTAAGAAAGAAAAAGTGGGAGGGGACTGAGGGAGAGAAATAAAGTAATTCTGGCAAAACATTAAGATGGAGAGTAGACAGATGTTCATAGAATTATACTTATTAGGAGCTCAAGAAATGCACAACATTGTACCAGGCATACAGAGGCTATATTAAAATAGAGAGGTTTGGTCTTCACCCCATAGACATCAGCAATAAAATATATACATAAAACACTATTGACATAGCAGTATCATTATAAAATCTTAAACTACCTCTTTTTAAAGCCTGGAAGTATGAATAAAGATGATCCAAATATAAAAGGCTTCTGAGAAAGAGGTGGAACATGAAGGGATTCGGGAAAACATAATAACTGGCAGGCAGGAGCAGGGAGGAATTCAACTATGAGGACCAGCTTGAGCAAAATGTGGCTATTTATATGGAGAGACCTGGGGAAGTATTGGTAGCTGGAGCTCATACACTGGGAAAGAACATTTAAAACAGGGCACATGTGTAAGCTTGGGGTGAGAGATTGAGGAGTGGGAAAGGATGCATATGGAATAACAGTTCCTTCCACCTCAGCTGTTATGCTGTTCAAAAATGTGCAGAGGTTTGTGACCAAAAGTATATTATAGAAGTCATAATAATAGAACGAAACTTTATTAAGCCTACTGTATTCTGAACATTGTGCTTAGTAACAAATGCTAGGCTTGGTGCCTGTAGTGTTATTTTCTGCTGCATAGCTCCTTCTCTCAAGATTCACGAGGGCTCTCTGTTGTCACAGCAGCCTGAGTGGAGAGCACACAGGGGGCTGTGATGTCCCTCCCAGTCGGTGATAAGTGGGGGCACACAGTGACCCACCTCCCATCTGTGTCCGAAGTCAAAGAGGAGCAGAAAGCTCAGTGGGTATTATCGTATATGCACTTTTCATTAGCATTCAGTTTTGGTCTGTTGCTTATGATGAGATAGGACAAGCATTTTCAGGGTGCTCCATTAAATTTCTTCCTAACGCCTGAATCTCTTCACGATAGTGGGAAGATAAGATGCCCTTGTCCTCAATGTCCTTTTATTATTCACTCCAGCCTGGTTCTCGAGTGTCTCCATTCACCCATTCTGAAGCCTTCTTTTCCTAATCTTTGTAGATTATTTCTCCATTTTTTTTGAAGACCGGGTAGTTGGCTCTTAAATGTTTCCTGCGGTCCTTTCATTTCACTGAATTTTAAATATTTCAGCCAATTTGAAGAGTTCATAATGATGAATAAGATTAAGCTTGGAGCTTAACCTTTTGAAACTGGGTGACGCGTTAACTCGGCTGGAACGCTGGTTAATTTAACAGCAGGAGTTGAATTAACTTGTCACAGCTCTGCCATTGTTAAATTTCCTGCTCCTGATCCTTGTCCCAATCTTACAGAGCTTGGTTGTCCTGGGACCGGGGATGAGCCTGGTTGGAGAATAAAGCAGAAATGGGAAATGAAAGATGGTGTGTCTTGTTAAGAGGTAACAGGGTGGCAGAAATGTCCAGATGAGGTATCTATTTTAGTTGGGGAAGACTAAAAGAGGAGAGGGGAAGGGAGGAGATTGGAAAACTAAAGGCAATGAATACAAAGGAGGTGTAAGGTGAGAAATACAGAGAAGAGACACAATAGAGAGGCGTGTATTAAGAAGAGACAATGGTGGTATGACTTGAATTCCTGGGGATGTATTACATGCCGCACATTAGAAGCTGTTAACATTAGCAGTCTAGCACACAGAAATGAAATTATCTGCTTAAAAATGTCCCTTGCATTGGGAAGAAATGAAAGCTTTGAATCATGGGAATAATTTCCCGGATGATCTCATCAAAGAGAAGTTATCCCAAACTTGGCTCAGCAGGAATATCTGTTTTGCATATTTGTAGGTCTTTGTCAAACACTCTGGATTGATGCAATTTAGTTGGAAAAGGGTGAAGACAGTAAAGGAGTGAAAGAATTGGGAGAAGAAAGCAATTCAGGAGACTGTAAGTCAAAGAGGGGGCAAGGGTGAAAGCATTGCTTTCTTTTTTTCCAAGGAGGAGAGCAGAGAGGGCAAGTGTGGGGGCTGGCGATGGAAAGCAGAAGGAAGCAGCTGTAGCAGGTATTTCTGCAAAGCCATCTTTCCCTTAAACAAAGTAACAGGCACTGCTGGGATGGAATGTTCCCTGTGTGTGTTGCTTGCTCCACAAGTAACTCTCATATATGCATTATCTCAGCTTTGCTATTCGCTCTCAGACAGGAAGCTCCGTGCAGTGGAGTAAGCTGCTCGGCCTTCAGGGCAGAGGCCTAATGACATCAGAAATACAGGCAAAATAACCAGTCTGCTTCTAAGCACCAGCCACTTTGAGGCCCATCAGTAGAGATCACCTAGAGCCTATCTTCCTTTCAATTGTTTCAGAGGTGCCTTAACTTAACACTGAAAGGACGTTTTCATTTCTATTTGTATGATTTTTGTTTCAGGGCTTATGTTATTCCACTGATGCTCTAACAGGTTTTCAATTTCCAAGGTAGTTGCCTGAAAAGACCGTAGGCTGCTAGGGAGCCTAACCAGCGCTCAGTGGCTGGATCTGAAGCGGATTACTAAGGATTCCAGGGCCTTTTGCTTCTGTCCAAAATTACTTTAAGGTATAGATATCAGAAGGCTGGGCTGCATCTGATGGATCAAGAGAGTGAAGCAAGTAGAGAAAAGGTGAAAGGGATAAGCAGGAGATAGAGGACAAAAGAAAGA
Organism: Marmota flaviventris; assembly: GCF_047511675.1. Taxonomy (NCBI): domain Eukaryota; kingdom Metazoa; phylum Chordata; class Mammalia; order Rodentia; family Sciuridae; genus Marmota; species Marmota flaviventris. The sequence continues at coordinate 67,081,405 of NC_092508.1, forward strand.
TTTTTAAAGAGTACAATAAGAAAAAAAGAATGAAGAATTTCTTGTTTCGATTCAGCATAGGAACTAAACTCTCAAGGTATTTTATTTCATTATTTTTGCTTGTTCTGTTTTATATTTTATTTATTTAGTTAGTTTCTGTGCTGGGGATTGAACCCAGGGCCTCAAGCATGCAAGGCCAGCAAATACTCTAAGCCTGTGTCCCAGCATCATCAGCCTGTGGAGGCATTTTAAATTTACCAGTTGGTGTTAAAAGGCACCGAAAGTTATGGATGCAGGTAGCCAGAAAGCAGGGCACTGGAAAGTGCCCATATTGAAAGAAATTTAATGAATTAGTGCTTAAGACTATATTATTTTCAGGTACCAAAAGCATTTTGCTGAATGCAAAGCTTATTTTGTGTCACACATTATTGGCAGAGATACCAATGCTGTGGTGAAAGCTGGGCAGAATTTGGGGGTATAAATTTGCAGAGTCACTTGTGCTGCAAATGTTAACTGCAGTGTGTCCCCTTTTCAGCAGAGGTAAAATTATATGTGTACACACACACACACACACACACACACACACACACATATATATATATATATATATATTATCATTCAAAAAGTACATTAAAAAGTCTCAGAATAAAAATAACATCCATTGTGAATTGATTAACCTTGTTCAGCTAGCACAGGGATACAGGGATTTTTTTCAAGTTCTAGGAGTTTCAGATTATTTCTAGATCACAAGCTCCAAAAACAGGCCCATAAAGAAATTCTAACATGATCTTTGAAAATAATGGTTCTTAGTATTATTTGACATAACTTGAGTTTGAATGGACCTAAAATGTTGGTTAGAAAATGATAATGTAATGAGGAAAACTTAAAGTTAAAAAAAGAGTAGAGCACAAACATTTCGTGATATCTACCAGATCTAATGCCTCAAATTAATAAAACAGGGATTTTTCAAACTATATTTTATGGAATTGTACATGGAGTGACACTGAATGAATAACATATCCCAAGACTTTATGACCACATATGTTTAGGATTCAGTGTGGAAATCCCCAAATATAATGACCATAGCATCATTTTGTTACATAGAATACTTATCTCTAAATTTTAGACTAGAGCTATTCTTCTGAAGAATATGACAGGACAACTTGCAGCATATCGCTCTATCCTTGATTTTTCATGAAGTTGCTCAGAAATACCCTGACCTGTAGCCTATTTGTTATCAGGAGAGAATTTGACATTCCTGCTCCTACCAGTGTGATTTAATTCTATAAGTTGCATATGAGAATTATTTAGCTATTTGTATGGCTCATAACCATGCAAAATAGGTTGGGCAAGTCTGTCAGCTTAGAGGGACTTTTATTTATGGTGGACAGTATCTCAGGAACTCTGTGTGTGAAAGTTAAAGAGCTGCTAAGGAGTTTCTACAAGGAAAGCCAAGCCTCCATGTTTCCACATTTCAGGTGTATGTTTGTAGCTTGGGGTAGTAGTGGGGGATGCAGGCTGCTCTGCCTTGTCTGAAAAGAACATCTATACGCCTAGTCAAATGGCCATCTAGGTACCTTGGTGCAGCTTTATGTGCCTGTAATTTCCACTGTGACTTTAGACTGTCATCTTTCAGCATATTTTCATTTATTGTTTTTAGCTACAATCAGGGCAGTAATAGGAGAGCAATTCTAGGGAGTGAGCACACAGATAAAATATGTGGACCCTGGCAATAGTGAGGTCTACTTAGCCACACCTCATATTTCAGTTCACAGGAATGTTGCGTGGGGGTTGACATAAGTACTCCCTGTTGTGTTGTTGCTTATGGCTCTGTAGCCCTTTGAGAAGACCGGAGAATAAAGGACTGCAGAGAGCCAGTGTTGTTGAAGTAGCAGTGTTAGAGAGGGTGCCTACAAGCACCTGAGAGAGTTTCATGTTTTTTAACAAATGTTTTCTTGATGTTACCCTTAAATCCCACCTGCATGTCCTCCTCTTGCCATCCACATCAGTCGACTTTCTGCTTTACAGGCTTCCTTTTGAGGCATCAGTCAACCTAAAGGAAACCAGCATGGTGGGAATTTCAGGACAACTTGCAGCATATCGCTTTTTCTTGGCAAGCCGCATCACTGAATGGCATTCAGACTCTCACCGCAGGGCCACAGCTGATCAATAATTTCCAGGAGCCCCTTCTGACTGTCAGAGGCAAAATCCAAGGAGTGCCACCAAACCAGTTAGAAACAGCGCCCTGACAGGAAAATTCCAGGGCAGTCAAAAAAGAAATTATAACATTTGGTTATATTACTATGTGCTAAGACTCTTTCTTGACAGGAGACATTTGGTTCCCATTTTAAGGCTACACAAGGCTTTAACTAAGTGTAGAGATACCTGGGTGATGAATGAGTGTTTCAAACAGCTACATTAAGAAATTGAAGTTGTCAAATCTATCCTTGTGATTTTGAGGGTGAGAGACAATCATCCAGGTATATACTAAAAGGTTCCATTAGAAAACTATTTTAAATGCTGTTATCCTGTTAAAGTCTCCCCTAATGAAATGGAAATAATGTTATGATTTCTAAACTATTTTTTTCTCACTTTTCTGTCAGGAAAGTCTCTCATCTTTCAATAGAGTACAGTTATATTTTTCTTAGCTTATTTTTAAAAGTAATAATAGTAGATCTAGTTAGATAGTTGCTACATAATTAAATAGATTTTCTAAAGTTGATTAATTAAAAAAAAAAACTTAAGTATCACTTGTCCAGGAATATAAGAGCCTTGGTAAATATTTTTGTGTGCTGAAAAGTGAAGAAAAAAATCCACTCTCTTCCTTTATATTTGTATATAGAGAGGAGAAGATACAGTGTTATAGACATCACTGTAATCAAAGCCATTTGTTGATGGCTTCATGTGGAAAATAATTTGATCGGGGACAAGGAAAAGGAAACTGAATTTCTGGACTTCATATCTTCTCTTTGTGAATTCACACACTGATGACCAGACTCCTTAAATCATTATGAGTGGCCAAGGTAGAATTTGAAAAGAGATTTAATTGACTCTACAGTCCTTTCACTTTCTTCCACACAAGACTGTGTTTTAAACTGGGTGCAGGGTTATCTGCCTATAAACTCACTCAGGTCTGAGGCAGCAAGGGGGATCATTGGTTTGAGGCCAGCCTGGGTAATATATGGATAACATAGTGAGAATATCCCCCCTGCCCCCTCCCCCCCCAAAAAAAAGACTATATCTGAGTCAATGATAAAAGAATTTAAAATTAGCATATTATTTACTGTTTTTAGTATCAGTTATTTCACCTCTAAAATGGGGATAATTTTACATTCATTTCACGAATTTCAAAACTGCTATAAGACAAGATAACAGATACAAAGAAATCAACTTTGTAGACTCTTAATGACATTCTTCATCATCCTCATACTCAGAGTTGCAAATTAATTTATGGAAATTATTGGGTGAAAAACTCTTCTAAACGGGAGCTCAGTTAATTTGATCAGCATTTTGAAAGGACCAGACTTGATGTAGAAGGGGAAAGGTTGTTGAAGTTTAGAGAGCATGGTATGGGGTATGGATAGCTTGGAGGCAAGGTCATTTAAATATGTGGAGACTCTTTGGACAGGATTGAGAGGAGGAGTGTCCTGTGGACAGCTTTGCAAAGGACGTGATGGCGATGAATCCTGTCTCCATTCATTTATTCAACAAACATTTAATGAGTGCCACTTTATGCCAGGCAAAAAATATAGGTGCTAGATTTATAAGATTTATAAGCCATGAGCCCTGCATTCAAGGAGTTCACAGGTAATGAGGCTTTGGATGATGAACAAATTGCTCTTGAGAATGCAACATGTTATAAAGTTCTGTAGGAGCTACAGTAGGGGCAATGAGCAAAAAGCTAACTTTCTTCTAAAGGATGCTGCTTAAAATAGTGCTTTCCGTTAGAATTGAAGTTTGAATTTCAGAGTTTGTGGCCCAGTAGCTGACCCAGAGAAGTGAAGTAGGAGAATCAAAATGCTTGACAAAGAAATTTCTTTACCTATGGATGGAGTGGAGAGAAGGGAGGCAAAAATATCTGGAAAATGATGTTTTACATCATTTAGGTAAAGGACAGGGCCTGAACATATATGGATTTGAGAGGATTAATGGATGGTGAGTGCTGTGTCAAAGGTAAAGAAGAGACACAGTAAATATATTTATAAGCTTGAATGTTGTCAGAGATAATTGCACCTTTGATATATACACAGAAAGATGAGGAGCCATGCAAAATGTCAGCTTGAGTGAGTTAATTATTCCCACATAGAGAATACCAAGGTGTCAAGCAATGGATCTGACTGGGAAAATTGAATAGCTTGTGAGCATTTTCTGAATCAAGTCTTTGCTTTTGTGTTGTGTCCCCAACAATATTATCCACAAAGATGCAATAAATGAGTCTGAGAAGTCATGAAACAATTTTTTTCTTTTCAAGTTTGCCAAAAGAAGGTAAATAGAAACAATATCCCTCTATCCAGAATGAAATATTCAAACACATTTGTTTCATAGTTCAAGTAACCTTTGGGTTTTTTCCCCCTGTTCTATTCTCCTTGATTAGCATCAGTAAGTGAATTGACCCTGTTTGTGAATGAGACCTTCAAAACAACTATTTCTTTGCTTAAGTATGAATATGTAGAAACAGAGGACAGTTGTTTCAATTGTACCTTCAAAAAAAGTGTTTTATCTTCATGCAGGTGCAACAGTCATAGTTATTGTCATTTAAGTCTCCAATAGTGTAGCTTTTGTCTCTGGGACTTAATCTGTGCTTCTCTTCTATGTTCCAAACTGATGTTTTAAATGGAGAAAACCATATTACATATTCTTTTTGGTGCTGTGCAAATTTTCTTAGGCTCACAATCTGATAATTATTAATTGATCATTTTTTTGTATCCCCTGATACTTAGAAAGAAAAATATTTCTAAAATAAAATGAAGGAAAACCCAGGTGAGTAAACAAAGATCTGAAAATCTGCATTTACTTTTCAGTGAGGGAATATGACATGCACAAAGGATTTTAACTTTTGTTTAATGGAAGCAGTGCCTTCATGAAGTATGAAAATTTATAATTCTTGAGATCAGGAGTGTACTCCCAGGAATTTACTGGCAATTCAGAAAACACAGACCAAGCAGACAATCATTTCATGGGCATAGTAGAGTCAACAAAAATCAGAGTGGTGACAAAAAATAATGAGATGTGCATGTTTATTATTTATGCACTGAGATGTCTCCAAGTTCCACGAGAATATTCAGGAACAGTATAGTTTACTGATTAAAGGCATCGTCTTATCAAACTGACCTGCTTCAAATCCTTATTCTATGTAACTTTGGAATTTTATGTAAATTATTTATCTTTGGCAAATATCAGCTCACACTATCCTATTCTGGTGACTAGGATTAAAAAAGATAAACGGGTGACGTTTGCAAAGTACTCAAAGTGCCTGACATACTGAATACAGCGATTTCCAGTAGTGTTGGGCACTCTAGCCTGAGGCTCTGCTCCTACTGCTCTTCTATGAGTGCTGCAGTCCGGCTGCAGCAAAATAACCCCGGGGTGGGGGGGGGGGCGGGGGGGGGACGAGCAACTTGTGTACATTGATACAGCAGGAGTGGGAGCCCTTTATTGTAGGACAGGAGGGGTATATATACATTACACACAGCTTATCTTAATTAACATAAACTAGATACAGCAGTCAACCAATAAGGAATCTCCACACTTAATGGCTCGCTGGTGTTACTTCACAAACCACTCCCTCTGGCAAAATGCCAGGTGCCATCTTGACTTGTTTACAGACCCTAACATATGAGGGGCTTAGTCTGTCCCTTCAGACTTGGGTCCTTTTTTGCTCCCTTGAGAAATGGAGAATAAGCATGAATTCACAGCTTCAATTCCTGATATGGGGCTTGTGATTTTGCCTCTCCATGGCTGAGCTGAAGAATTTATCCATCCTCCCAGAATTTCCAAACATGGCTGTTCATTTCTTATCTCCAGTGTGCTTATTTCAGGGGGTCAAATAGATCCTTTTTAGATTTAGGGCAATTTTTAAACAAATGAGTTTCTTGTTCCACTTAGAAAAATCCAACCATGGAGAAGGAGGACACTTCCTTTTCCTTAGTATAGCTTTGTGTAAGCTGACAGACCAAGGCCAAACACAGAGAGGCAATTTGTGCTGAGGTGGTCCATGTTGGGGACTGTCCCACTAGGTGCTCTTGAGAACATGACCATGTGGAACTGTTAAATATCGAGACGCCAAAGACCTTGCTTCTGTCCTTTGGTACTACAGGAAGGTCAGATGCACTAGGATGTTAAGAAGGACCTTAAAGTCCTCTCTGCTTTCCATCCTGTGAACTTGGCATATTTTAAATGTTGAATAGATTTTCAGCAGAGATACTCCAAAAATGAGCAGGCTGTCAAAACCTGGTTTGAAAGGAATCACATTTTCTGAAGCTTGAAACCAGTTTCTAAAAGTGGTGATTAGGGACATTCAGGATCAATACCACCTCTCCTAGTGACTTACACTAGAAGAACAGAATATAGTCATCTCTTCTGCTTGGAATTTGTCATTTTTTCATTTGTATTATTTATCATACTAAAGAGATCGAAACTTAGAAAACTGTTAACCATAATGGCAAAGAGAATTAGTGCTGGTCTTAGAACTAGTGAGTCACTTAGTGCTCACTAAGAATTTGGCTTATAAAGAAAGAAAAAACTCATATTGTTTTGTAACAATTTCCTAGATTTTACATTTCTTTTCTCCTTTGAGGAATGGAAAATGTAATAATGATATGGCCGTCATTTGAAATTAATTTCAAAAGCCTACTCAGTTTACTACTTAAAGATCAAAGCCTACATTTTTCTGACATTCTTTTGATACTAATTACCATTACAGCTTAATTGACTTCCTTCTGGGGAAGAATACACACACACACACACACACACATACACATACACACCCCATAGCAAGGTGGTTGCTTTATATATAAAGACAAATATGTGTGTGTATAATATTTATATATAATACATACATATATATATATATATATATATATATATATATATATATATATATATATATTATATATTATATATATAAAGTGCATTATGGATATATATGCATAATATCCACACACAAATGTGTATATCCAAATTAAGCTGTTATCAGCAGTTAATTTGATAAAAAGCAGTAAAATAACTGGGTTTTAAACATCCAGAATTGGTTTTATAAGACGTATTAAAGTATTTAACAAAATAAAGCATAGTAGAAACCAAGCATGAGGGTGAGGTACAGATTTTGTGTATGATAATATTCTGTTCTGGCCACTCTGAGGTTCTGTACAAGACCTTTTGAAATGTAGAAGCAGAAGCTATTCTCCTAGCTTTTTTTTTTCCCTCTCTCTCTCTTTTTTCCTTCACATCTTATAAAACTGGAATTTTATTGCTAGATAATATGGTAAAAAGATTCATTGTAAGGGTTACCTAACAACGTTGGTGGTGTTGATGAATAGTTGCAATTAATACATTCCCTTAATTAGTCTGATACCCAGAAGATGCACCTGGCAGGTCATTTTAATACTACAATTGATTTATAGCTGCTAGAAATGATTTTACCAGCTATCTTCAGAGAGTACAATTAGAGTGGATTTCATTTTTTTATGCATTTTCACTGAGGAATAAACATAAAAGGTCTATGTAATTCAGAACAAAGCAGCTATAATGTACTAATGGTTTATGGATTTTATTAATATTCAGCTAACATTAGAGGCAATTTTAGGAGAGAGCAACCTATTTTCTTTATGAAGTATTCAGTTTTTTAGTATCTGAGTGCTTTGTTTAAAAAATAAACCTTGATATCTTCTGATGAGTTGCTTCTATTTCTTATAGAAAAAATGTTATATAACATATGAAAAATAAAATAAAAATTGTAAGGGTTATTTATTGATTGATTGTATGCACATGCATTTACCTATAGTATCCTTACTTTTCAAATACATGCAAACTTAAAAAATAAGTCATTAGGCATTTGTGTGGCTTAAGTTGTGCTTCCATTAATATAATTGTGGAGCTAATGGACGAACATTGTTAGTGATGGGGGAGTTGCAGTTTGTTGTTGAGCAGGTAACAGAATATTTCAAGTTCATGATTACTTATCTGGCTTCTAATTCTCTTATGTATATGGGATATTAATTTTGATAATTAAGAATCTTTGTTCTTCTCTCACTATCCAAAACATGAGACCAAGTTGCTTGTTTAGTTTAAGGTGGTTAGACAATGAGAAATCAGTTCCACCAATAAAGCTTATATTCCTTTGAAAGTCATTTTTTTTAATACACTATTCCTATGACTAATATGAACTGTACCAAAAAATAGTCTGTGAAAGGGTTAGTGAACTTCTGTTAGCTCAAGGAAAATGTATATATAAAAATTCCAAGCTTATTTAAAATTTATTCCATGACTGTCGACTGAGGTCCAACTACATGTAAGTTACTAAGCTTTAAAGTGCTGTGTGTGTTCAAGAGGGAAAAATAAAAGGTTTCTGTCAACATGAAATCATATGGTCTATCTCAGAAGAATGGGGAAGGGAATTCATTGGCTGATTCACAAGTACAACTCAAAAGCTGTTGAATTCCATGAAAGGAAGTTGAGGGACCTATAAAAGGGTATGGCAGAGAGATCCAATTGCTCCAACTTTTATGAATTATAGATTCTGACTTGGAAATTGACAGCCTGTTACAAACACAGAAATGTATCACAATACCCATAATAAAATCTCTCCCCATAATAAAATCTCTCCTCTGTCAACAATGCAGATTTTCTTAAAGTCATATCAATAGGTGAGCTTGTCTCTTCTTGTTTTGTCTTCTTTTCAGTGGTTGGTAATAGATTTGCAAAGTCATTCAGTCTTTTGGCCAGATTTCCATCTTCTTCATGCTCTGCATTATAAAGGCTGCCAGAAATGGTTAGCCATAGAGTTTAGGATCTGGTATTGTAAGTCTTTGAAAGTTAGTCATCTATGGAATATAAATTATCAAACCTTACAACATAGACTGCTAAAATAAAAACTATCCCTTCTGGATAACTGAGGTCCACACAAAATGAGTTTTATTTGTCTAGAACCATTAAGGCAAAATGATCTGTCCAGATAGTTTAAAACCTTTGAACCTGTACTTTTTTTGTGTAAAAACTACAAGTGAAAAAATTCTGTGCCAGTTTACCACGTGGTGCAATTACCCACAAAGGTTCTAACACTCTCTAGAGAGTGTTGGTATGCCAGTAGGAAGCTATATGATGACTTCCACTAGGATTAGGGCTCATGGGGACTTAGAAATTTCCAGTTATTGGAAAAAATGACATTTTCTTTGGTATCATCCTTGTGTGGCTGACAGTGGGTTAACATATGATGCCCGTTGGTGGCCACTGCCTCCTATCCCTTTATCACCATTTCTTGGTTGTCTTGAAGGAGTCCTAACTTGTTCCTAAGTAACAGTACTGGGACTTCAGAAGGTCATTTTACCCATCCCCATGCTTCTGGGCAGGATGATAGTTAATGATAGTTAATTATCTTGGCTCCCAGAGTTCTCTCTGAAACTACATGCTGATGTGTGGACATAGTCACTTGCCTCTGGGGAACATGATGAGGCTATGTTGATAGGTTGTTTTTGTTTATTTTTGTTTTTAGTGAATGAACATTTAAAAGTGAAATTCTTTCCCATTTGATTTTGTTTGCAATGTGGTTTAAATTATATTCTGCTCTGGTTCTCATGCTGCAGGAGGTTTTTAATGCCAACCAGCATCACTGACAGCCATCTGTGCCTGGCCCCAGGCATGGACTCTCCTGGGATATGTCTACACTCACCTGTCGGAACCACAGGTTTAGGCTGCTAATATCGTATGAAACTTTGCTTTGAAAGAAATAAGTATAAAATGTTAGTTCTGCATCTTGTGTAGGAGTCATTATTCTTACAGTTCATTGGGCAGCTCCTCCCTTTAAGCTTCTGTACTGCTGATTATTTGAAACAGCTCACATTATGTTACAATTTTTTTTTGTTAACTTCTGATTTTAATAATGAAGAGTTAGTTGTCCATGATGCTTCTCCTCCTCATTCCCTACTAAACTGCTTATGAAGATCCACAAAATAATGGAAATGAAAATATGTTAATCGGTGATTTCTAAATAATTTTTAAACATTCAACACACCAGTCTCAATTACCTACAATAAAGCAAGCAGATATATTTTCTTATTTCAAAGAGTGCTCCCTGACTCAGAGCCTAGAGTCTGCACCCTGTAAAAGACCAGGATGCATGTCACCTCTACATGGGTGAGTTGCTAGAGTGTTAGGGTCTGTAAACAAGTCAGGATGGCACCTGGCATTTTGCCAGAGGGAGTGGTTTGTGAAGTAACGCCAGTGAGCCATTAAGTGTGGAGATTCCTTATTGGTTGACTGCTGTATCTAGTTTATGTTAATTAAGATAAGCTGTGTGTAATGTATATATATACCCCTCCTGTCCTACAATAAATGGCTCCCATTCCTGCTGTATCAATCTACACAAGTTCCTCATAACCCTCCGGTTATTTTGCTGCAGCCAGCCTGCGGCAGATGGTGGCCCATACCGGGAGCCCCGGGACACATGGGGGTAAGTGACGAAAAAAAGCTGCCCGTCCCTAGATAGGATGGGAGCAAATCTGCTCATCCCTAGATAGGGCGAGAGGAAAAATGGCCATTTTGAGAAAATGGAAAAGATTGATACAGTATGTTTGTGTCTTGTTTTGTCTTGAAATATTGTATTGTCTTTGTGTTGGAAATATGGAAAGGGTGTTAAGTAAATTGATAAGGGAAAGAGGCACCCCAGTGGAACCAAGAATAGTTAGGGCATGTGTTGATAAGAGCCCAGGAACTCTAGTCAGAAAGAAAAAGAAAGTTGAGAAGAAGAAGGATTATCAGGAAAAACGTTGCAGCAAAAGGCTATTACTGAATACTTTTCGATACCGGAGGGTGCATGAATCGGCGTGGTGTCTGCCACATGTGCGAGCCAAGCGGCAGCAGCCAGCTCTTCCCTGCCCCCCGCCCGGGTAGCGGGACGCCACTTCTAGAGCCCAAATCTAGACCTGACCTGGAGGCACAATCTCGCGGGCTTTTGCTCCCTGTGCCTGGAAGCAGTTTGAGTCCAGGACACTCCCCAGGACCATCTGGGGCTGGCCGGGATGCTACAGCCGGCAGAAGACACTACCATCGTCCCTGATGTTTGGTCATTTTCAACGCCAATAACTAAGCTACAATGGTTCTCCCACACCTAGAGGCTTATGAATAATGAGCACCATTAAGGCTTATTTCAAATGTAAAAAACCTTGAGATAGTGTACTAAATTGTTCAGAAGGTTGTTTTCTTAGTGGAATGCTACAGGATTTTCTTTAGCCAGCATTGCCGGAGTTCCTGCCTTCATCCAGTGGCGGTGAGGACGAGGGTGGAAGAATTTCCAGTGTTGCTGAAAACCGGACGAGACTTCGGCTGAGAAACAGAGGAGACTTCGGAGCTGTTGCTGTTTCTGCTGCTACAACTTAGACTAGCTGCCTGCAGAACTTACCTGGACTGTGAACTTACCTGGACTGTGATTTACCTGGACTGTGAGTTAATCTATTGAGACACTGCTTTACCTGGACTGAGACAACAAACTGTAATCTACAACAAATTGTAACTTGGTATCTTTGCTAATGGTGTCATTGCTGGTATAATTTTTTTTTCCAAGGGCTTCTTGCATGGAGCCATCAATTGGCTTGGTATTGTGGCATTTTGTATCCTCCCCTTCTGCTTGTAGCAGATTATTTATGGTGTTTGTGTAAAAACCACTATGGTCGTTATTTAAATTAAACAAAAGGGGGAAATGTTAGGGTCTGTAAACAAGTCAGGATGGCGCTGGGCATTTTGCCAGAGGGAGTGGTTTGTGAAATAACGCCAGCGAGCCATTAAGTGTGGAGATTCCTTATTGGTTGACTGCTGTTTCTAGTTTATGTTAATTAAGATAAGCTGTGTGCCAATCTCCGCCACACGGCGCGGAGGTCCAGACCCGCCACCCACCGCTGCTGCGCAGCGACCAGCCTCCGAGGCAGCTCAGCAGGCGCGGAGCAGGGACCCTATGAAGAGGTCTCTAACCAAGCCTTCATGTAATAGCGAACCCGGAAGTGAAACCAACCGAGACTGGGTCAGACCAGAGACAGGCTAGTCCCACCACTCCCTTTGGACACTCAGCAAGGAGCCTGGGGCCCACCATAGCAGAGAGGTGACGTCACCAGAATTTGGCCGACTGAATTCCTTCCCAGTGGAATCTGCTTTAGCAGGATTGAGAGATTCCCAGGAGCCTCCTTACAGGGATTGCTGTCGGCACATAGAGGGCAGAACCTCGGTTCAGAGGGCACAGCTCCGCCTACTGGAAGAGAAGAAAATGGATCTCTAAGACTTCATTTTTTTTTTAAATTTCTATTTTATTAGTTTTTTTCTCCCCTTTTCCTCCTTTCCTTCTTGCCCTTTTCACGTTTTATTGTTCTTTCCATTCTCCTCTATTCTATCTCTCTCTCCCTCTTTCTTTTTAAGAGCTCCTTCCTTCCCCTTCACCCCAACTTTCATCCCAAGCATTACGTCTTCCATTACGTGTAATTGTCTAAATGCAAATAGGTGAATGTTCCGAGGCTGTCTATAGGGCTCCTAAATACCTAGCTATTACCAAACACCCTGATCCAATCGCCTGTTAATATCCCCCTTCAGTAGAGCAATCTTCCCAAGTAACCAAGACATACTAACCCTCATACCATCATAGCACCTAACCTAAACATAAAGTCCTAAGACCAAACAACAAATCATTATATGCATACAGAATCCAGAAGCCTTTTATGAATTGAATGAATCAGCTTTAAAGTACAATAAAGCCCAACATTTCTAGGCATAGTCTCCCACCACAAAGGAGAGACCACAGAGATATACAAAACCAAAACAAATTTATAGGAGAAAACAGAAACACAGCAGTTAAACAGAGTTGGAAAGTAACGTGAGCAACATGAAAAAACAAGGGAGAAAATGATTACAAACAATGCGGGACAACTTAAATCTACAGGAGAACCTAAAGGCATCAGAAAAATGGACAGAGAAAGAACTCAAGGCATACCTGACTCAGATGGAATGGAATCTTAGAGAAGTCATTAGACAGCAAGTCAAAACAATGAAAGAATACTTTGAAAACGAATTGCATAAGCAAATTCAAATTGCAAAGAATGAACTCTACCAGGAGATAGACATTTAAAAAAAAATCAAACAGTAATCCTAGAAATGCAGGAAACCATAAACCAAATCAAAAACTCAAATGATAATATTACAAATAGACTAGATCAAATAGAAGTCAGAACATCAGATAATAAAGACAAAGTCTATCAACTCGAAAAGAATATAGTCAATGCAGAAAGGATGTTAAAAAATCACGAGCAATGCAACCAAGAGATATGGGATGTCATAAAAAAACCAAACTTGAGAGTCATTGGGATAGAAGAAGGTATACATGTTCAAACCAAAGGAATGAACAATCTGTTGAATGAAATAATCTTAGAAAACTTCCCAGATATGAAAGATGGAATGGATTGCCAAATCCTGGAAGCCTACAGGACCCCAAACATACAAAACCGTAATAGACCAACTCCAAGACACATAATTATGAAGATATCCAACATACAGAACAAGGAGAGAATATTAAAAGCTACGAGAGAAAGGAGGCAGATTACATTCAGGGGTAAACCAATTAGGTTAACAGCTGATTTTTCATCACAGACGTTGAAAGCGAGAAGATCCTGGAACAACGTATTTCAAATGCTGAAAAATAATGGATTCCAACCAAGAATACTGTATCCAGCAAAATTAAGCTTCAGATTTGACAATGAAATTAAAATATTTCATGATAAACAAAAGTTAAAAGAATTTGCAGCCAGAAAACCAGCACTGCAAGGCATTTTGAGCAAAACACTACAAGAAGAGGAATTGAAAAACAGCACCCAAAACTAACAGTGGGAGTATCTCAGTAAAGGGGGAGAAAAATAATAGCTCTAGGCATTTTGTATGTATTATTTATATTTAGTCCCTGTCACAAAGAATGATTTTTTTAAAAAATTCCAATTTTACAGAAGAAACCAAATTAGTATAAGAACTATATAAAATAAATTGTGAATCCAGAATGGTAGCTTAAGTCTAATTCCAAAGCCAATCCTGTTAAATATTTTTTATTTTTAAATAACAATAACTTTTTTTAGAACGTCAAAGTTTTTTTTAATTTTCTTTTTTTATTCTATAAATTTATATATGACAGCAGAATGTATTACAATTCTTATTACACATATAGAGCACATTTTTTCATATCTCTGGTTGTATACAAAGTATATTCACACACATTTCATGTCTTCATACATGAACATTGGATAATAATGACCATCACATTCCACCATCATTTCTAACCCCATGCCCCCTCCCTTCCATTCCCACCCCTCTGCCTGATCTAGAGTTCATCTATTCCTCCCATGCTCCCTCTCCCTATCCCCAAAGTTTTAATGAACATTTTTTTTTCAAATCAGAGATGCTAGGAATTCTTGAATTAGCTTAATTTTATTCCTCTGGTGATTTTTAAACTGAATGTTTTTTATTTGTTTTTATAAAGCTCTATAAGATAGGAGGAAGATAATGATTTGCTATTACACTAGAAAGTTATTGAGAACATGTTTAAGCAGAAAAGATCAGTAATAGTGTCCCTGTTAAAGGAAAGCAAAATATGTGAAAACATGAACTTGATGAAGAATGTGTTCTGTCTCTGTGGGAATAAATTCTCCTGCTTGGTATTTAACTGCCTTTCTAGGTTTTTATAGTTTCACCTACATTTTCCTTCTGATACAATATCTAGTAGTATTTAAAGTAACTATTGCCCATAATTGGTATTTACTACCATATCTTTGAATTTGATCATTATTTCCCTCTGATGGTATGCCTTCACAATACCCTCCACAGAGTTCACTTCTACTGTGTTCATTTCCCATCTCTTAAAATTTAAACAGGGATGGAAGAAGCATGGTTTAGAAGACAGTATGTATGTCTTATGATCGGCAATTAAGAAACTGAAATAAAAATTTAAATGCTTAATGGGGTTGGCAGTGGCATACTATGCCCCAATGAATTAGCGATTTGCCAACTTTGCAATAATTTAGAAGAACTATGAATCTTGCAGGAGGGGCTGTTAGATAATATATTATGAAATAAGTCAATGAATTGCATCTAGTTTCAATTGACTAATCATAGTCCTATCAAAAACTAGATATCATTCCTAGCTTCTACTAAAACTTGTTACTACTTAGCAAAGTGGACCAAACTTTAAAGGAGAAAACAACTGGTCTACTCTTTTGCCAAAGAAGTTGTCCTTTTCGTTTGGGATCGAGGCATGTTTCCTTTATTGCAAAGGGCAGTTCATATTGAGGCTGTCATTTATATTGATGTTCTTTTTTCAAAATGACACCTCCATGTAATTTTTTTCTGTAGAAAAATTGGACTTCAGTGTTCAGGGTCATTGGTAAGAGATCTTTCACTGATTCTAAATTCATTTAAAATTTTTAGGAAGAAGGAGAAAAAGAAAAAAAAAACACAGAACAAAAATCCCAAGGAGAAGTAATATGCACCTTACTTAGAAAATGCAGTGCATTTTAAATGGACTTGCCAAAGAAATCTTAGGGTGTTTTTTTTTCCCCCTTTGGTAATTTAATAACAACACATGGGGATTTCTTTCTCTAGAATTTTGTGAAACTTACAATTATCATAGGATGGAGTGCAGTTTGTTTGCTCCCCACAAAAGCAGAGATGATTTTTATTGACCAATCTTTGATCCGAGAGATTAAAGAAAGTACTGCATGAGCAGCGAGAAGGATAACACCACGGAGGTCAATAGGCTTCTCTGCTATTGGAAATGAAAGTGAAGCATTCCATTGGGAGATAGGGTCATTTAGCATTCTTACTGGGAACTCAGGACTCTTTCTTTTTCTACCTTTTTTGGAAAAAAAATATTCAATTTGTGAATAGATGTCTCCATGACTTAATACCATGGCCACATGGAGGTCATTTGGAGGGCACTAGATTCACCAACATAATTCTGTACCATGCTTTTTAGCCCAAATGGCCCTGGCTGTCACATTCTCACACCCTTGATTGAAGTGCCTCTGGTAGACTTTTGGAATGCAGTCTGAAGGCTTAGTGACTCATATTTTTTTTTTTTTTCACAGCGAATACATTTCCAATCTCATAGAAAGTTTCCAATAACTATTGTAAAGATTGTTTTTTTTTTTTTGTTTTTTCTTTGAATCTGTGAAAGAAGCAAAATTCAAGTTTAGCTGAGTTTTGAAAAAACAGGATGTAATAAAACCACATTGCCATTATTTGCCATTTTAATACACTTCTATTCAGTGGAAAACTCTCTAGTCTACTATTTTTGAACTATAGTCAAAAGAGTTGCCTTTTTTTTTTTTTTGCCCTTATTTTCCTAAGCAGAAAGATATTTTGTCCTTTCATTTTTACTCTGTGCCAGGGATTCAGGGTTGGAAGTGTAACATCTGGTGTGATTGTGACTGGGGATAATACTGAAACACCATTGTTTATAGAATATTTACCAAGACTCCTGAGGCCTGACAAAATGTTCATGTTATGCTTCTTCATTTCTTTGAAAGATTGCCAAAGAAATTTCACTGAAATAGCCACTTCTATCTCTCTTTCAATTTGCTAAGGACATATGCAAGGTTCAGGCAAATTGCTTTAAACTTTTGACACAGACTATGTTTATCAACATTTTTATTTGTAAATTTAAAATATTCTTACTTTTCTCTATAAAAGGAATTTTGGTTACGACAGGATTCTCACTATGATGTCAGTATCTTACCAACCAGAACTAGATGGTTGTTGCCCCCTTAAGTTCTAAAGGTGATTTAGTATTCAGATTGAATTAACAAACTTAAAAGTTTACATTAAAATTACTGTTTCCTCTTATCTCTCAAAAACCACGCAGGTTATTTTTCTTAGCAAGAGCATATGAGTAGATTCTACACAGCTCATCTATCCTTTATCAGATCATCCCCTTCCAATTTAATATTGTGATTGATAATTGACATAATTCTCTTCTCCTTGTGGAAAATCATATCTTTGGATATTTGCAGGGCCATACTCTTGTTGAGTTTACATAATTTAATATAATTTCTTCCTGTTTTTTACTGCAGGTACTATTTTACATTATTTATTTAGATCCTCCTGATATCATTCAGTAAATTGTTTCTTGGACACACCAAATAGTATTCAATCATATTGAAATGAAATATACTTCTCAAAGTGCTTGCTTCTCAAAGTACTCACTTGGTGTATTAGTCAGAATTTGTTCCATGACAGTGCTTTATTAAATGTTTTTAATGTATTAACTTTTGTCCAATGAATGTCTCAGAATTAAAATGAATATAAAACAATAAATGATTCAAGGAACTGAAATTCTTTTCTAAACTAAACTTTTATTTATTTTTTACATGATGCAGACAAATTAATTGGTATCAGGTACATATTACTCAGAAAGAGCCTTTTTTGTTGTTGTTTTGAAGAGAGACCTAAAAGTTTCAGAAAATTTTCTCATGGGCAACCTCTGATTACTCTGCCCCAGTAGAGTCAAAGAATGGTACTGTTACAAGAAAGTACCCAGTATCTATCTAGCTGTATAATCCAGGTGCAAATCAATTGTTGGTGCAGGCTTATCAGAATGCAGAGTGTTGGCATAGCATTAATCTTAGTGGTGCAGAGCCTTTTGATTTTTTATATTCTGAAGTGCAGTGCTTACAATAATTAAGATACAAATGATGAGATGAGAATATCTAATATTTCTTGAGTGTTTACAGTGTATCAAAATTGTGCTTAATATGCACCATGTCATTTGATCTTTTTTTTAAAAGAGAGAGAGAGAAAATTTTTAATATTTATTGTTTAGTTTTCTGTGGACACAACATCTTTATTTTATTTGTATGTGGTGCTGAGGATCGAACCCAGCACCTCACACATGCCAGGCAAGCTCGCTACCGCTTGAGCCACATCCCCAGCCCTGATTTGATCTTTAAAATACAATGCCTGGTCACCTGATGACAAAAATATGTAGATGATAGAGAACAAACATGTTTATACTAGATATATAAACTGTAGATCTATTAAATTTAAAAATACTATGAGAAATATGGAAATAGTTAATTGCCGCAAACAATGAATTTTAAGCTTAATCTGGAAGCTCATTGGACTTAAGCTAGCTCACCATGAACTAAGTTCAGAAAACATATATAATTATAGAACATATATGAAATGTTGGAAACATAGCATCAGGGACTGCTTCTAAATGTTTTTATAGTACATAAAATCTATATTACATATATAGTTTATATGTTTATATGAATACACAATTTTATATTGTGTATTCATT
Source organism: Marmota flaviventris (assembly GCF_047511675.1). NCBI lineage: Eukaryota > Metazoa > Chordata > Mammalia > Rodentia > Sciuridae > Marmota > Marmota flaviventris. The sequence goes on from NC_092508.1 coordinate 67,099,916, forward strand.
TGATTTTCATAGTCTATGTAAAATGTAGGGGACTGGGTGTAGCTAAAATTATCCTTATAAAAGAGTATCTTATATTCCAAACAACAAATGAACTGATATTCAAGATTTGTTCATCCTGTATTGAGATTCCAATTCAACTTCTGATTATTTAATCAGATTTAGCTGAGGATCTAAAAGCTTCAGAGAACATTTTCTAGAGATCAAATGCTGAACATTTATTTTTCATTACTTTCCCCTGAGAGGGTCATTGTTTTCTCTGCATTGTAGTGGATAAGATGTTGGGCTTTAGAGAGACAACTTCCGTTGAAATCTTTGCTTTGCTATGTACTAGCTGCTAGGCAGTTAATACTATGAAATTTTGAGCAAGTCACTTAAGATTCTTCTTCAGCTACCTTGGTTTAAACTAGGACTAATGCTACTTGCCTAATGGAGCTATCACTAAGATTAAATGAAATGAAATGTAAATATACTGACTATACAGTTATTGGCACTTCAGAAATGTCAATTGTTATAATTAGTATTGTTGTGCACTAGAAATAGGACAAGGTCTTTGTCCTAAAAGTTGAGATCATGAGGCCAGTGGGTGTGATGTGCACTTGTGAAGACTCAGAGTCCTTAAGTGAAACAAGCAATAATTATTTCTTGACCAATCAGATTGCCAGGAGAGAATTCTTGGATATACAACTTTTTTGCAGTATAGAGCCAACCTTGTCCCTTGCCTTTTAATAAGAATGTTGTTATCTATCTCAGAGAACCTCAGCTCAGTCGCAATTGTTTGGTTTCTTTTGCAGCCCCATAGTTAAAGGCTGTGGTGCTTTACAGAGGATTTAGGGTGTTTTGAAGATTTGCTTATTCCCTGCCTATTTTTACTCTTTTCAAAATAAACACTCCACATCATTAAGTTAAAAAAAAATGGTGATTATATTACTTGATCCACTTCCCCGAGGGGTTCTTCTAAGGATCAAAAACTTCAGCCTTGATCTTAGAATGTGTGTCTATTCTCTCTGTATATTTTAAATCCATAATTATGTTTTGAGCTGGATATTTTTCAACTTTGGTATTTTACAAAGCAAAAGTAAAAATAAATTGAATTTTTTTAAAGGTGCAATTGTGGCATTTTCAAGAAAAGAAGAAACTCTTTGATATGAACATGAAAACTTTCCTTCTTCAGAAGATTCAGACCAATTCTTGAGTTTTGCCATATTAAGGAAATATTTGTAGTGACTTCACTGAAATAAGCAACACCAGAATTAAAAAGTTCCACACAGTCAATTGATGCCTTTAAAAACTTTTTTCTTTTTCTCCTCTAACCCTGATGTTATAATTATTATTTGAGAATGATGATGCATAGATAAATCCTACATTTTTGCAGTAAAAATATAAAAAGTAACAAAAGTATAATGTGTGTAACTCCAGATTATCTCTAATCTTGTTTATAGTTCAGTTTAAATAGGAATCATGTAGGTGATATTATTTCCTAACTTCTAGAAGTGTTGAGAAGATATGACATTTCAGGGAGAATTTCAGATGTTATATAAATCAGACTTCAGGATATGAAAGGCTCTAGAACGTCTATTGTTGATTTTCATTTTGAAGATCTAGAAATGCTTTATTTTTTTTTAAATCTGCTTCTAAATGATGAAAGACTAAGTTAAATTTGCTTGTGGTTAAACCTGCGTATGAACATAATATTATTAGTGATGGAACTTCATATGATATCAATTTAGACTGATTCGTACCTGGGAAATGGGGGGTATTATTTCAGAAATTCTGATAAGCATATGTGCTAAGAAACATTGTTGTAAGCTCATTAGGAACCAAGAATCTCTATACTGAATGCAATGCATTTTTTTTGCAATAAATACTTGGGAGTTAGCATGGACCTTGCAGACAAAGGGCACAATCTGTCATAAAATTCTCTTCAAATACCAGCCATAGCCCTGGAGTTTCCTCAACTTGCTACATATCCAGGTGTTCTTTCTACTCCCTCAGGTTCAATAATCATTAAGATGAGTCAGTGAGATGATTCACATAACTTAGAATGTGTTAAAATTAGGATTATACTTTTATTATAAAGGATAAATATCAGGACCATGTTCACAAAGATGTATAGAGTAGTGCCTAGGAGGCTCTTAAACATGAAGCTTCTGGATCCTCAGTTACTGTCCTGATTAATCAATATGTATCACTAATCTGGAAGCTACATGAGTGTCTTTTTGATTTTGCAGGGCTGGGGATCAAACCCAGAACCTTGTGCATGCTAGGTGAGCACTCTATCACTGAACTACACCTCCAGCTCTGTTGGAATTTTATTATGTAGGTAACATTGACTGAGTCATTGGCCATGTGGATGAACTTAATCTCCAACCCTCTCCTTACCTCCATCCGGGTTGGGCTAATATCTTATAGCTCAAAGTCTTAATGTACTAATGTCAATGGCTGCTCATTATAGGAGGAACAGTCCTCTTCTTGACTCTCTCTAGTTCACCACTGTGATCCACCTTCCTGATAAATTTATATGTGATCTACCAGACCTACTATGAATAACAAAGACACTCATCACTTGGGAAATTCTTCAGATTTAGAGATTCTATCTTAGGATCAGGGGAAAAAAGACTGAACAAGTTCTTTATTATACAAAAGGTTTATTATTATTATTATTATACAACATTGGAATTACAGAGTTTGTGATTTTTGTGTATACATGCTACACAATTAAACAAAAATACATGTATAAGCTTTTTTTTTCTCATATGAACACTAAGAATAATCTTACTGAAATGAATCAGATGAGGCTTGCTTAATTCCAACTAATGCTATCTCTAAAGTAGAATATCCTTTTCCACCTCCATAAAGCTGTATTCCATCACTTCCTTAACAGACTCAAAGTGCATTTCCTTCAAGAATGCTTTCTCTTTTACTGCATCTTGTGCTGGTTTTCCTTTTTATAATCCCAGCTGTGCAATAGTATATATCAATGAATACATTCAGGAGCTTATTTTTTTCCCCTGTGGATATTTAGATACTGAAAAATCAGAAAAGACTGGGCAAGAAATTAGAATGTAAAGCAGTATTAAAATAAAGGAAGATTCTAGATATAGGAGAATATTGATTCCCAGGAAATATCCAATAACTTATATTTTCAGTTTTTATACAAATAATAGTAGACTGAGGTTCTTTTCTGTCTGGCACTGTTCATGGTTCATAAATACAGTTACCAAGGACCATGATTTTAGAGGGAGAAGAGAGAGAGGACAAGTAAAGAAATCCATGTACAGATAAATTTGGATAATAAGTGATGTAAAGACAAAGAGAGGAAGAATGTGTGGGGCAGGGAGGTGACTTCCGTCTGGGTGGTCAAAAAAGCTTCTCTGTGGATGTGATAGATTGGGACCTGTCGTGCAATGACCTGGGGCCGAGCACTCCAGGCAGAGGGAACAGCAGGTGCAAAGTCTCCAAGACCAAACTGCATTTGGTATATTTGAGGAGCAAAAAAGAAGGCCAGAGTAGCTGGAGATCAGAGAGTGAGGGGGGAAGAAATATGAAAGGAGGTCAGAGAAGAAGGCAGAAACCAGAGCCTTGGTAAGGGATAGATTTGATTCTGAGTTTATTAGAAAATATCAAAAGTACAGAAATACAAGGGGAAAAAATAGCCCAATTGTGAACTCGAACCAAGGATAAAATGTTGACTTATTTCTCTTTAAATCTTTATACTGCATATGTAGAAATACAAATAAAAATTAAGATCAGGAGTACAGATAAACTTTTATGGCTTGCCTTTTTCATCCAAAAATCTGCCATAAGTATTTTTAATGTCAATATGCATTGTTCTGTAAAGTAAAGTTAATGGTAATACACTATTCCTTCAGACAGATGTGCTATATTTATTTAAGTCACTATTTTTTGAACATTCATGTTTAAAAATCTTTATCCATTCAGTGATTATTCTTGAATATAAAACATTGTAGTTATTTCTGTTTATTCCCTCTGTTAAAACTCTTAAAAGAGAATTGCTAGGTTAAAATAGCATAAGCACTTTGAAGACTTTCAATGTATAAATTTCCTCCCAGAAATAGGCCACTCTGCCTTCCCTGTTAGTGGTGACAGTTTCTCATTCATTGCACTCTCACTAATTTTTTTTAAAGTGCTGCCAATTTAATAAATAAAAACTATAACTTACCGTTGTTTACTGTGTAATGAAGTTAGTATACTTTTCCCTTACTTATTGGCCTTCATATTTATTTTTGCAAGCTGAATTAAAATATTTTCCAAAAACCTCTTCAGGATCTTTTTCAAGTAAAGCCTGGGCATTTGAGGTGGCCTTTTTTGATTAGTTCAGTTACCTAAAATCCAGTTTTACTGTATCACAAATTATTACTCCATAATTGCATTTACATCCCTTCTTATCATTATATACTCATTTGCTTCTGTTCCCAAAGCAGACTTCTATCATTAACAGTAGTACTGAATGCTAGTTTAGCTTACTTAGGTGGTTAAACTCCACTATGCATCAGAATTACCAGAATTGCTTGATTAAACAGATTAGGTTTTGATTCTGTAGGTCCAGAGTGGGTCCAAGAATTTGTATTTCTAACATATTCCCAGATGATGCTGATGCAGTTCGACTTTAGACACATTTAAAGAACTACTAGTTTGTACGAGATTTGGCATACTTAATATCTCCTTAAAAAGAAACAGCAGCTGCACCTTTGCATAATTTTGCTAGTGACATTTTATCTTAGCAGAGGACATAGCAATGGACTTTGAGAAGAAGTTTTTGCCTATGGCTTTAGTAGGGACAGCCTTGATGCCTTCTAGTTTCACTTGCTGAGAAACCCTCCTGTTGAGAGGGCTGCCTCAGTTAGCATTTTAGAACTTGCTCTGCTTTAAAGAACCAAGTGTTTTCAGAAGAGAGAAGAGAGAACAATGAGAAAGGACACCTGGGATGGACTAGAGAGAGGGGCGTGGGTGTGATCAAATGACTACCACAAAATCACCTACTTTCCCTACTCCCCGAAGGTAGGAGTTGGCGTTATTGGCTATCCCTGAGGCTGTCTCAGAAGGGAAGCATCATAAAAGAATAAACTACTGCTTAGGAGAGTCCAAGTCCCATGGGGGCATCAACTTCAACAAAATTTTGAAAACGGTGTGCCAGCTTCAGGTTGGCAATTTCAAGTTCACTTCACTGTAGTCAATGACGCACCTTCACACAGTAAGTGCAGTAGAGACAAAGAGGTGCCTTGCAACTGCCAGAGAGAGAAAAGAGTCCTCTGAGATGAAATGTTAACATAAGAAGTGGAAATGGTTTGTCATAGTTGCAAGCTGGCTCTTTGGGGTTCACTTTCCTATAGTGAGTGAACTGTAGTGTGGTACCCTAGCAAGAGTCTCAATAAAATTAGAACGATCATTTTTAAAGGGCAGAGGGAGAGAGAGGCATAGAGAGAGAAGGAGAGAGAGTTCTTTCTTTTGTGTGTGTGTGATAAGAAGCTTAACAAAAGTGGAAAAATGCTTTATATGGATGTGAGTTTTCATGGCAGTCTCAAGCCGACACTCAGTTGCCTTTATTATCGTCTAAGCTACTTTAGCAAGCCAAAGATAATGGAGAAACAGAGAATGCTAGAAACAACAGTATGGGGTTGGGGGAGACCTTTTGACAGGGAATGTCTGTAACTAAAGCAACGATATACATTTTCTTTGTGTTTTCCACACACTATGTTCCTTATAAGAAAGAAAAAGAATATGTTTTTCCCAGAGCTGAATTCTTGAAGTTCTTTCGAAATGCGATTTAATAGAAATAGGAACTTTTACATATAAAATAATGTCATATTTCACATCTAGGGCCAGGAAACATCTATACGTGTAAGAGAAAAATGGCACAGCTGAAGTGCCTTGAAATTAATTTAAAAATGTTTGTTTTCAATATGTTATTATGGGACAATAAGAAGTTACTATTGGGGGAAAAATCACCTGGGTTCTTTGCTTTTTTACTTTTGAAAGATACACATGAGTAAAGCTAGTTCAGAATTGTCGGAAGAAGCTGAATTACTATCTTAAATAACTTTCCATCTTATTCAATTGTTAGTTTTGTTAATTTGAATCTTGCTCAGATTTTCAGGTTTTACTTTTCTTCTACTTACATATGACTCCAAAGAATGAGACAAAGTGAGGTCTAGAAGAGACATTAAATATGACCAATTAACAGGTGCTGTTATCCATTGGACAATATCCCCAACAAGTCATACATACTGCAGCCACTTCTTAAGTGATAGGGTCCTCATCAAGCAACCAGTTCCATGTATGTGAATATCTTTGTTGGTTTGAACCAAATATCTGACTTTTTGTATTTACTTAGACTTGTCTTCTGTTTAGGTCCATATTAAGCCAATAAGCTTCTTCCTGGATATAGTCCTACTAATAATACTTATAGACAACTATCACATCTTCTTCAATTCTACAGGTTAAAAATTGTCATTGTATGGTACTTAAAGTGATACGACCAGTACAGACTAGAGAGGCATGCACTGATACTGAAACAATTTCAGAATAATTTGACATTTGGTGGCAACTCTACATTTTTGATTCATTTTGAACTTATCAATAGGCATTAGCCCCCTACCCCCTTAATCTTGTTGATTATCAGATATGTTACACTCAAGAAATTATGTTTTTCTATACTTCATTTGTGCTTATGGTTCACTGGATTCTAATACAGGGTGTTACATTTATTCTTATTCAGGCTCTTTCTATAAGAGACTCTTATCTGTGAGAACCCTTTAAATCAAAATTCTATCATTCAACATATTTTGTATCATGCTAAACTTTATGTACCTCACAAATTAGTAAGTGTGCCATACACATTCACATGTGAACACACATGGGTATTTGTATATGTTTGTTGAATGTACGTGTGTCTCTTTTCTGAGTAGGGTAGCGGTTAAGAGCTTATTCTCTAAAATGAAGCAAATTCTAATTCTGACCCTAGCACTTACTACCTTATCACTTTCGGATATAATTTAACCTTGCTAAATCTGTTTTCTCTTCAGTAAAATGTTTCCTACCTGGATGGGTAGTTGTGAGAATTGAACATAATCATGTTTGTAAAGGTGCTTAGCATTTTTCTAGCATACAGTTAGCAACAGTGAATTTCTTAGCTTCTCTTAATTCTGTTTCCTGATTTGTAAAATAGAGAAAATAATAATAATATTTCCCTCACTGGGTTATTCAAGAAAATAAAATGAGTTAATACATTATGGGCTTTAGAATAGTTTGTAGCATATAGAATTTAGTACAGGTTAGATATTATCCTCTTCAACATTATTAATTGTTACTAGTATTACTATTATTGACCTCATAGGCGGGTTCTTAAGAATTGCTATGTACTTGTTTTTGCTACAAAGTATAAGTCACCCATTGTTTTATCATATTCATTATTAAAATTCCTGGGTACTGCTTTCAGACGCTCTAACATATTCTCAGTATTTGATTATATAGTACTTAATTGTTACAAATCACAATAAGGAAACATTTATTCATTCTGCTGTTTGTGTGCATTGTAGAGGGCATAAAGATAAATGAAAAAGGGTTTTTCTTTTCAGGGATAGTCCAATCTTGTTGGTATATTTGAGAGGTCTCACTGATTTCCAAGGAAACTGAAAATGATAGTTTTTTTTTTTAAAGATTAAATTCTTCTAAATAGTTGTCTCTAAATTTGCTTTTTATGAAAGATACTTTATATAGTGATAGTCTACATCTCTTCCATTCTATCTAATGACTTATATGCACTGAGAACTTACTATGTGCGAAGCAATACTTGGGATATCTGGGAATACATTTTCTCGCCCAGGGTGGCCTCCAAGGGCTGGGTAGGGAGTGTGTGATGTAATGACTAGAGGATGTACTGAAAAATTTGGGAAAATAATATATCTTACCAGTGTGGTTTTTATGTGCCTTTCAAGTGAAATATGTTTCACAAAAATGTTGCATTTTTTGCAGGTAGGGATGGCTTGAGAAAAAGGTGGAGTTAAAGGAAGCTATTAAACCAAATATGAATGGAAAAACTGGGTTGAGTAAGTTTGGCTGGAGCAGGGATCAGGGCCATGGGTATGTCAAGAATAAATAATGAGACTAGAAGTGTGTTTGGATGATTTCCTGAAGTGTTACAAGCATACAGAATTTGTACACACATACCATGCACACCACTATATATAAAATTGCCTCATTTTGCTATATTTCCTTTTTATAGTTAAAAATTCATAACTAGAAAATCACTGAAATTCACTATATCAATTTTGATTATACTTAAATATTACCTATTAGAACACACTGAAAATATTAACTGATAAAACTTGATATATTGCTTGTTTCCTTACATTAGAATGCTCCATTAAATTTTAGTTTTCCTTTGAGATTAAAAAAAATCATTGTATAGAAATAGATTCAGAGTAATGAATTCCAGAGCTATGTGTATGTATTGTTTTATATTCCTTATTTTTCCTTTGTTGAAGTCTTTTAGTTGGTAAGTATAGCAAATCTAAACCAACAAAATCCACAGACAACATCATTTTAAAATATTATTAAAAGACAAATATTTTATATATAAGGAGAGTAACTAAGAACAGAGTAGGGTCGAAGAGCATGAGAAGAAGATTAACATTAAACAGGGATGAGAGGTGGGAGGGAAAGGGAGAGAGAAGGGAAAATGCATGGAAATGGAAGGAGACCCTCAGAGTTATACAAAAGTACATACAAGAGGAAGTGAGGGGAAAGGGAAAAATAATACAAGGGGGACAAATGAATGTCAGTAGAGGGGGCAGAGAGAGAAGAGGGGAGGGGAGGGGAGGGGGGATAGTAGAGGATAGGAAAGGCAGCAGAACACAACAGACACTAGTATGGCAATATGTAAATCAATGGATGTGTAACTGATGTGATTCTGCAATCTGTATATGGGGTAAAAATGGGAGCTCATAACCCAGTTGAATCAAAGTGTGAAATATGATATGTCAAGAACTATGTAATGTTTTGAACAACCAACAATAAAAAATTAAAAAAAAAAAGACAAATATTGTAGAGGTTAGTTCTGTCACCCAGACCAATTTTTATAAAACTTTCTCTCCTTATTAAAAACTAAAACTTTTAGTAATTTTTACATTTTTGAATTAAAAATGGGTTTTTGAACTATTATTATCAGAATAAGAATCCATAAGAATTTTGTAAGACATGCACATATTAAAAATAGTAAACAGGACTGCAAAACGGTTTTGTAACTATCTCTTTTTCTAATAATTGGTATATTTGTAGCAAGTATTTATTTCATAGCAAGTAAGCAATAAACTTTTTTTTGAAGAAATAAATGGGAATAAAATTGTGAGTCCAATTTTCAAAAATACTTAGAGGCATGGTTCAGAGAAACATTCTATTTTCCATCCTCAGGCTGTTTCTCAATAAACTCTCTTAGAAATAGATATTAATGTTAATGGAGATTCATTAACAGTATGTATAGCTCAGGGCAAACAGAAGTTTATTAAACAATACAAACTTTATTTAGAAATGAAAATCCATCTTTATAATTTCTTGCTAATGATCAAAGATTAAAAATTTAAAATACACCTCAGAGATGAAAGGAACCTTAGAGACCTTGTGGTCACATTCACTAATTTTACAGATAAAAACTCAGAAAAACACAGTAATTGACTCTGCAATCAACTCATGTCTATTAGTAGAAACTTTCATTCCTGTCTCACAGTTTAGTGTTCTTTCGTTTTGTATCATGCTGCTTTCCTTTTGCCACATTCTGTGTAGGAATAACATAACCTTTTAATTTCACAGATTTAGCAACTATTCTTCAAGCATACATTATGAACTACTAAATTTTCACTGGATGGTGGTGCTAATGAATACAACATATTTACTCAGACATTTTTGGCTTGCAGAATAAATCAACTAAAAACTTGATTGTAACCTCAGGACAACATAAATTTGAGAAGTATGCTCTATTTCTCCTTTACAGGCCAAAGCATGCATAAGAAAATTATCTTCCCTTTACTTCATGAAGCAAGAAGTTGGCTAAGATATGTGATCTCTTTTAAGACCCTTAACCAAAATGCTTTATATCACATATATTTTTAAAATGTTTTACCTTCTTTTTAATGTGTTTTTCCAGGTGAAACTGGAAACATATTTGTTAAATTCCCTTATGCTTTATTCTGGTACTCATTCACATTCACTATAATCTCTATCACTAGTATATATTCCTTTAAAAATCATTCTTCATGGTTTTTACTTGAGTTAAGATGTGAAGAATGAGTGAATGAATAAATGATTGGATAATGATAATCATTGCCTCTCAGAGTGAAGGGCATCTTTATTTCATGGGCTGTTGCCATGGTTTCAGGGTAGTGGAGAATCTTACTGTTAAAACAAACCTAGTTTCTTGCCTCAGAGGTTAAACATTCATTTCTTGCCAAGCTATTAAACTGGCAATTATGTTTTTTTAAGTGTTTCTGCATCATGTTATGTTCCTGCCTTCATACGATGTCCAACCTGAATTAACATGACTGGAACAGATGCTAAATGACTGTACCCAAGTCACTTGTGTCCTATTTTACACTTCACTTCATGAACTGTGCTAGACCAAGAGAACATTCGCTCTCCAGCTCCAAGTGGCACCATATGTCTTCACATTCATTGGGTATAGACTCGTGATCAATTTACTACCCACCTGATCTCACCGATGCTTTCTTAAAATTTAAATGGAAAGGAACATACATGGCAATAAAAGTTTGAATTATAAGAATATGTGTTTTTATATTTAAGTTTTTAATAGAATTAATTTTTTATTAGTGCTCGTCAGGGAATAAGCAGTCATTTTTATTGGCTAAAGTTTAAAACTGTAGAAAATTTATCCACTGGTTTTGTGCAATGAAATGAAATGGAAGGTGTCTTTATGCAGAAAGTTTGTAAGATTCAGGCAGAATTAAAGCCATGTTTTTGAAAAATCAGAGATTAATATGTTATTTTGAAATTATAACATGCCAGACTACTGGGACAATAGGAAAAACTATATTAAAAGTAAGACTAGACCATGAAAGGAAAGAAACCAAAGCTGTTATTTGATTGGTGATGGGTTGGAAAGCAGTCTTCTCCAGACTGTGTCCTTTGATCCAGTAGTGGTCAAAAAAATCTTTAATAACTTCAATTCTCATTGGTCTTATGAGGTATTTCTATTTATCTTCCTGAATGGTAGGATGGCAAGTAAACAATAAACTTATCGTTTACTTGCTATGAAGCATGTAGGATGGCAAAAGGGAAGAGCAGGAGTGTTTCCCATCTATACAAACTGAGATTTGGACTGAAAAAAAATGCAGGATATTAGATTTTGGGATGCATCTCCAGTTCCAAGACACTCCACTTAACTTACGTTCTTCATAATGAGTCTGATTCAAACTTAGATGTTTGATCTGTACTTTTGCATAAAATTAGAAATGTGCCAGTGAGAAAATAGGAATCATGATATGGGGTGGGGGGAGAATGAATCATAACAAAAATGAAATAATCAGAAACTCCTATGTCATTTGCAGTGTTTTAAAGAGGGTAAGACAGATTTCTTTCTTCTCATCATGATGAAAAGGTGAGGATCACAACATTTTTATTTAATTTGCAAATGTTTTCTGAGTCCTGCACCAGCTCCATCCTAGGGTGTTTGGGATGCTTCTGTTGATGACAACTTCACCTGGGTAGCACTCCCTTTATGTTTGAGAGTAACGAGCAGGAACTCTACTATCAAATGCGTTCTTATATGAAACTCTGGGCTAATTAAACAAAAAAGGAGGTACAGATGTATGATTTTGTGGCGATTGAACTGGGTGACCAGTTCCAGGTGAAGCTCCCACCCTGATGTATAGAATCAAACAAGTACATCTCCATGAATCTAAGAGAAAGAGAAAAACAATACAAATGTTCAGCTCATTTCTATCAGTTACAGATAAGTAGAAATTATTGTAAATAGAGGAGGATATCACTAGAATCTCCCGACTTCCAGAAACAGCAGTCTATCTCTAAAATACTTCTGATGGCTAAATTTTACTTTTCTATTCTAGCTAAGCCACAAATAATTTTCCCATATCGTTTCTCTTTTAGTAACCACATATCAAAACTGTGTTTTTTAGAAAAGGGGAAAAAAGGTAATATATTATGGGTTAAAACTCATTTACTCCTGGGTACTTGTAACTTACAGAAGACACACATATTTGACTAGTTTGTTTTTAAGTATTCTGGGTGAAGTTAGACCAACCATTTGTGCGGAATTTGCTTTGCTTTGTTTTGCATTCTACTAGAATTTTCTTTTTTATTTAATTGCCTAATTTTTAATTTTACCTTCTTCCTGTAGTCTTTATATTGACTTTCAGCTTTCAGTGTTTACACACATTAGGTATTTGTAGACAATTCTCATGTTCCCTTAGTTAGCCAACTGCATGTACATTATTTATTCTTTTAATATTTCCTCTAGAGTAAATACTCTGGTTCCTTAATTATTCCTGTTGATTTCTTCTGAACTTCCTGCAGTATGTCTCTCTTTTTCTCATAATGAGATCCCCAAACTGAATGCATATTCTTGCTTCAGTGTCTCCTGAATCTCAAAGAGGGGACTCTTTTCCTTTGTTCCATAACATTTTTATGTTTTTGCACATGCAGTCCAGGAATAAAAATGACCTTCTTCACTTAACAAGTTTCAGTATGAACCTGCTCATAATTACCTTCAGAAAATATTTAAAATATTCCAGAGACATGAACTTGTTCCCCATCTTGTGACTGCAGGTGTTTGGTAGATGTGGGAAATGATCTCTGGTTCTTTGAGGCCAGGGCTTTCAAATTAGTGTCATTCTGTTTCATGATGATCCAACACACTATAATCAGGTGCAGCAGTAAGTCCACTTCTGCAGCTTTCCCAGTTTTCAATTGCTTCATAATTGATGAAGTGTCAGGAAAAGAAGAGAACTGGCAAAATGAATTCTTTCAGAAGAGGGATGGGGATTTCACCCATGTGAAAGGAAAGTGTCCATCCTTTGGTTTATCCTCTGAGGAGGTTTTAATGTGCACTATTTCCATGATCTCCTTCCTTCAGTCATTTACAACGCTGCTATAATTAATTTCCCCAAAACGCTGTTTTAGAATGTTACTCTTCCAAATAAAAGCTTTTATGTCTTCCCACTGCTTATATGACACAATCCAATCTCGTTACCCTGGCATTTCAGGATATTGCCAAATGAGTTCACCTTTGTGCCCACTTTTCCCCATTTAACAATCCTGATGAGGTGTGAATGGGTGTGTATTTCACCCTTCCCCTTGCTTGCTCATCAAGTTCCTCTCACTGTACAACTTTCTTCTCTGTACAACTTGATCATTCCTATAAAAGGCTTCTGTAATTCTCTCATTCCTTCTTCTTAGCAGCATTTATTTGGCCATATTACACACTACCTTGTATCTCTTTGTACATCGACTATGTACCTTTCTTTCAAAATTGCACCCTCTTAAAGGTTTTCATTTTTAAGTATATTTTTGCAGAAAATGATGATTTCTACAGTATTCCTAATGTTTTGGAGCGATGAAAATGCTAATTTAGTAAGTGTTATGAATTCAATTGTTTTCCCAAATTCAGATGAAGTCCTAGTTCCCAGTACCTCACAATGTGACTTTATTTGAAAACAGTGTTATTATAGACATAGTTAAGATGTGGTCATGTTACTGTAGGGTGGGCCCCTAATCCAATGTGACAGGTGTTCTTATAAAAAGTAAGGGAATATGGACAAAGAAACACACATAGATGCTAGAACAGAGGCCTGGAACAGAGAGGTTTCCCTAGGTCCTGCACAGGGAACATAAAGCCTAACTATGGATAGATTTGGGAATTCTAGCCCCTCAAAATTTGAGATGACAAATTTCTATTGTTCAAGCCACTCAGTATTTGGTGATTTGTTACTACAACTCTAGCAAACTAACATGATAATAAAGTAGTAATCCTTTATGGACAAAATACTCCATTAATATGATATGATATATAGTCTTATTTTTTTCTCTTTAAGAAAAGTATTCATATTGACTGAGATACAACAATTTTAAATTAACAATAATGGCCTTTAATGTCTCTGGATACAGTGTATTGCAAACGTTACCCTGAAAACAACAAGCCCTCTCATAGCTACAATAGACAATTGCCACCAAAGTATATCCTTCTGCTTTCATGGCCTTGACTTGTAGGTTTTTTTCCCTCTGAGATTTGCCACTCGTGTTGACAATAGATTTGTTGTTGCATGATGAAGTGATAAAAAATCAATGAAAAGGACATGTGACTCTTCTGCTTGTCAAAGGATTTTTTATTTTTTGCTTATTGTGAAAAATTAAGCCCACCAAAACATATCTTTGACGATGTGCCTATTTTTTAATCCATTTCGTTCTGTCTACAGCTTAGATATTCCTTTTGGAAATATACATAGTACATTTCCAAAAATTTTGCTCTCATAAAAAAATAAATCTCTGTGGCCCACATATCCTAAAATGGTACCCTCCCTGTCCTAATGTTCCTGATCAACAAGAAGCTTAAGTCATAAATTCAACTTAAAAGCAATGTATCACTTTTCTTTCACTTTCTCTTCCCATAAAAATATTCCTTTTCCATCCAGGGAATCAATGATACATTATTTTCTTCCACATTCTTGATACTTCTGTAGATGTTTACTGGTTTATAGCACTGAAGTTTTCTTTGGAAAAGTCTGTGGCCATCTTGCTTTTTCATCTAATCAATCAATCTCTCTCTCTCTCCCCTTCCGCCTTGGTTCTCTGGAGGTTCTCTTTTTTAATTGTCAATATCCAATAACTTTAACAAGACATCCCTTGGTATTGACTCCCTTTCCCATTTGTCCTAAAATAATGGTGAATGAATTCAATCTGCAGATTTTTTTTTCTTTTGAAAGATTTCTTGATTTAATTTAATTTAATTTTTTATACCAAGTAACTTTGATTCCCTTCCCTGGGGATATCCGTTAAACATATGGAGAATATCATTTGTCTGTTTTTCACAGGTCTCATTCTCACTATGGATCCTTCATACAAGAGAGCTTTAAAGGTTGATCCTAGATGTGTAGACCATGTGTAAGCATTTTGGATAAATCAAGCAAGTTTTAATTTTTTAAATGACCCAAGAGAAATGAAGTGATTAACAAAATGTTAATTACTTAGCAAAATGTAAATAGGCAGAGACATATTTACATGATTCTCCTTTATTTATCTAAAAATAAATTTTTATCACTTGCATTCATGGAATATCCAGCTAATTTTGAATTAGTGAAGATAATATTAAACTTTAAATTAGTTTATTTGGCTCTTTCAAATCTAACCTTAAATATTCGATGATACATATAAAGAACTAATCTGGCTATATAGAATAAGAACTAATCTGGCTATATACTAGAGACCATCCCATCTAAGATGAACATACTTCAGAAGTCTGATGATTATATGATAACAGTACAGCACAGCATACTTAGATGTGTATTCCATCCTAATCAATCTCTCTCTACTCCTCTGGCTAACAAGAAGTGGTGCAGCAAAATTCTGAACTTGTATCTCCATAGCTAGAACAAACAGAAGTGACACATATATCTGGGGGACATGTTAATGGGGCCCTCAGTCAGTGACCAGTTATATGAATTATTTGTTTATAGCAATTTAATTATTTCTTTATTCCAGCTTCCATATGCCCTACTGTGTTAATTTCCTTTGTCCTGAGTCAACATGGCCTCTATTGATGTCACTTGAACTTCTTTCCTGAGCTATGCCTACACATCTGTATTATTTTTTGTTGTTTCACTCATTCACTCTAGTTTTAGTATTTTTTCCAGAATTCTTGTTCTACCAAAACTATTATCTTTCATTAAATTTTAAGAATTCATAGTAACCAGAACAGGCCCAGCAGACCGCCAGTGTGAAAGACACATCGCCCCGGTTGGGGGAGGGGCAGAGCCGACGCACGCCTGCAAGGTAGGCAGACCTGCAACCCGCGGAGGGGCAGAGCCTCCCCAGCAACTGCAAGGTAGGCGGACCTGCGACCACTGACAGAACAGGCCCAGTGGCCTGCCAGCGTGGTAGACACATCGCCCCGTTTGGGGGAGGGGCAGAGCCGCCACCCGCGCCTGCAAGGTAGACAGACCTGCAACCGACAGATAGCACAGGCCCAGCGGCCCGCAGAGGGGCAGAGCCATCTCCCGCGCCTGCAAGGTAGGCGGACCTGCTACCGACCGGCAGCACAGGCCCAGCGGCCCGCCAGCGTGGTAGGCACATTGCCCCAATTGGAGGAGGGGCAGAGCCGCTGCCCGCGCCTGCGAGGGAGACTTTGCAACTATAAGAGAGCAATATAAATATATAGGGGGAAAATTCAATAACACAACAGTTTCACCAAGCAGAAAGAAATGCAAACAGTATGAAAAGACAAGGAAAGAAAGGACCACAAGCAATGCAGGTCAACTCAACGTTACAAGAGGTAATATCTGCAGCAGATGGAATGCCAGATAAAGAATTCAGGATATACATGCTTCATATGATCTGGAGTCTCATGGAAGACATTAGACAGCAAAATGAGACAATGAAAGATCACTTCAACAATGAATTACATAAATAAATCCAAGAAGCAAAAGATCAACTATACAGGGAGATAGAGGTTATAAAAAACAAACAAACAGAAATCCTAGAAATGCAGGAAGCAATAAACCAATTTAAAAACTCAATTGAGAATACTACCAGCAGAGTAGAACACTTAGAAGACAGAACATCAGCCAATGAAGACAAAGTATTTCAACTTGAAAAGAACATAGACAGCTCAGCAAGACTGTTAAGAAACCATGAGAACATCCAAGAAATATGGGATAACATAAAGAGACCAAACTTAAGAGTCATTGGGATACAGGAAGGTATAGAGGTCCAAACCAAAGGAATGAGCAATCTAATCAATGAAATAATACAAGAAAACTTCCCAGACTTGAAGAATGAGACAGAATCCCAAATCCTAGAAGCCTACAGAACGCTTAATGTGCAAAATCATAAGAGATCCACACCTAGACACATTATAATGAAGAGGCCCAACATACAGAATAAGGAGAGAATTTTAAAAGCTACAAGAGAAAGGAAGCAGATTACATTTAGGGGTAAACCAATCAGGATAACAGCTGATCTTTCAACACAGACTCTGAAAGCTAGAAGATCCTGGATTAACATATTTCAAACACTGAAAGAAAGTGGGTTCCAACAAAGAATTGTGTATCCAGCGAAATTAAGCTTCAGGATGGAAGATGAAATTAAAACCTTCCACAATAAACAAAAGTTAAAAGAATTTGCAGCTAGAAAACCATCTCTTCAAAATATCCTCGGCAAAACATTACAGGAAGAGGAAATGGAAAATAACACTGAAAACCAACAATGGGAGGTAGGACAGTAAAGGGGGGAAAATAATCAAAGAGGAAAACAAACCATGTTTAGTAACATAAATAAAAAAATATGGCTGGAAGAACAACCCATATCTCAATAATTACCCTAAATGTTAATGGCTTAAATTCACCAATTCAGAGACACAGGCTAGTAGAATGGATCACAAAACAAGACCCAACAATATGCTGCCTACAGGAGATGCATTTGATAGGAAAAGACATACATAGACTGAAGGTGAAAGGTTGGGAAAAATCATATCACTCATATGGACTTTGGAAACAAGCAGGAGTGTCCATACTCATATCAAATAAAATAGATTTCAAGCCAAAGTTAATCAAAAGGGATAAAGAGGGACACTACATACTGCTCAAGGGAACCATACACCAACAAGACATAACAATCATAAATATATATGCCCCAAACAATGGTGCAGCTATGTTCATCAAACAAACTCTTCTCAAGTTCAAGAGTCTAATAGACCACCATACAATAATCATGGGAGACTTCAACACACCTCTCTCACCACTGGACAGATCTTCCAAACAAAAGTTGAATAATGAAACTATAGAACTCAATAACACAATTAATAACCTAGACTTAATTGACATATATAGAATATACCACCCAACATCAAGCAGTTACACTTTTTTTCTCAGCAGCACATGGATCCTTCTCAAAAATATATCATATATTATGTCACAGGGCATCTCTTAGACAATATAAAGGAGTAGAGATAATACCATGCATCTTATCTGATCATAATGGAATGAAACTGAAAATCAACAATAAAAAAAGGAAGGAAAAATCATGCATCACTTGGAGAAAGAACAATAGGATACTGAATGATCAATGGGTTATAGAAGACATCAAGGAGGAAATTAAAAAATTCTTAGAGATAAATGAAAACACAGACACAACATATCAGAATCTAAGGGACACATTGAAAGCAGTTCTAAGAGGAAAATTCATTGCTTAGAGTTCATTCCTTAAAAAAAGAAAAAAAACAACAAATAAATGATCTCATATTTCATCTCAAAATCCTAGAAAAAGAAGAGCAAAACAACAGCAAAAGAAGTAGAAGGCAAGAAATAATTAAAATCAGAGCTGAAATTAATGAAATCGAAACAAAAGAAACAATTGAAAAAATTGACAAAACTAAAAGTTGGTTCTTTGAAAAAATAAATAAAATCAACAGACCCTTAGCCATGCTAATGAAGAGAAGAAGAGAGAGAACTCAAATTACTAGTATACGGGATGAAAAAGGCAATATCACAACAGACACTTCAGAAATACAGAAGATAATCAGAATTTATTTTGAATCCTTATACTCCAATAAAATAGAAGATAGTGAAGGCATGGATAAATTTCTTAAGTCATATGATCTGCCCAGATTGAGTCAGGAGGATATAGACAACCTAAACAGACCAATATCAATTGAGGAAATAGAAGAAACCATCAAAAGACTACCAACTAAAAAAAGCCCAGGACCGGATGGGTATACAGCAGAGTTTTACAAAACCTTTAAAGAGCAACTAATACCAATACTTTTCAAGCTATTTAAGGAAATAGAAAAAGAGGGAGAACTTCCAAATTCATTCTACGAGGCCAACATCACCCTGATTCCTAAACCAGACAAAGACACTTCAAAGAAAGAAAACTACAGACCAATATCTCTAATGAACCTAGATGCAAAAATCCTCAATAAAATTCTGGCGAATCGGATACAAAAACATATCAAAAAAATTGTGCACCATGATCAAGTAGGATTCATCCATGGGATGCAAGGCTGGTTCAATATACGGAAATCAATAAATGTTATTCACCACATCAATAGACTTAAAAATAAGTCTATGATCATCTCGATAGATGCGGAAAAAGCATTCGACAAAGTACAGCATTCCTTTATGTTCAAAACTCTAGAAAAACTAGGGATAACAGGAACATACCTCAATATTGTAAAAGCAATCTATGCTAAGCCTCAGGCTAACATCATTCTGAATGGAGAAAAATTGAAGGCATTCCCTCTAAAATCTGGAACAAGACAGGGATGCCCTCTCTCATCACTTCTGTTCAACATAGTTCTCAAAACACTGGCCAGAGCAATTAGACAGATGAAAGAAATTAAAGGCATAAAAATAGGAAAAGAAGAACTTAAATTATCACTATTTGCAGGTGACATGATTCTATACCTAGCAGACCCAAAAGGGTCTACAAAGAAACTATTAGAGCTAATAAATGAATTCAGCAAAGTGGCAGGATATAAAATCAACACGCATAAATCAAAGGCATTCCTGTATGTCAGCGACAAATCCTCTGAAATGGAAATGAGGACAACCACTCCATTCACAATATCCTCAAAAAAAATGAAATACTTGGGAATCAACCTAACAAAAGAGGTGAAAGACTTATACAATGAAAACTACAGAACCCTAAAGAGAGAAATAGAAGAAGAACTTAGAAGATGGAAAAATATACCCTGTTCATGGATAGGCAGAACTAACATCATCAAAATGGCGATATTACCAAAGGTTCTCTATAGGTTTAATGCAATGCCAATCAAAATCCCAACAGCATTTCTTGTAGAAATAAAGCAATTATGAAATTCATATGGAAAAATAAAAGACCCAAAATAGCAAAAACAACTCTAAGCAGGAAGTGTGAATCAGGCGGTATAGCGATACCAGACCTCAAACTATACTACAGAGCAAAAGTAACAAAAACAGCATGGTACTGGTATCAAAACAGGCAGGAGGACCAATGGTACAGAATAGAGGACACAGAAACCAATCCACAAAACTACAACTATCTTATATTTGATAAAGGGGCTAAAAGCATGCAATGGAGGAAGGATAGCATCTTCAACAAATGGTGCTGGGAAAACTGGAAATCCATATGCAACAAAATGAAACTGAATCCCTTTCTCTCGCCATGCACAAAAGTTAACTCAAAATGAATCAAGGAGCTTGATATCAAATCAGAGACACAGTGTCTGATAGAAGAAAAAGTTGGCTACGATCTACATACTGTGGGGTCGGGCTCCAAATTCCTCAATAGGACACCCACAGCACAAGAGTTAATAACTAGAATCAACAAATGGGACTTACTCAAACTAAAAAGTTTTTTCTCAGCAAGAGAAACAATAAGAGAGGTAAATAGGGAGCCTACATCCTGGGAACAAATCTTTACTCCTCACACTTCAGACAGAGCCCCAATATCCAGAGTATACAAAGAACTCAAAAAATTAAACAATAAGAAAACAAATAACCCAATCAACAAATGGGCCAAGGACCTGAAGAGACACTTCTCAGAGGAGGACATACAATCAATCAATAAGTACATGAAAAAATGCTCACCATCTCTAGCAGTCAGAGAAATGCAAATCAAAACCACCCTAAGATACCATCTCACTCCAGTTAGATTGGCAGCCATTATGAAGTCAAACAACAACAAGTGCTGGCGAGGATGTGGGGAAAAGGGTACACTTGTACATTGCTGGTGGGACTGCAAATTGGTACAGCCAATTTGGAAAGCAGTATGGAGATTTCTTGGAAAGCTGGGAATGGAACCATCATTTGACCCAGCTATTCCCCTTCTCGGTCTATTCCCTAAAGACCTAAAAAGAGCATGCTACAGGGACACTGCTACATCGATGTTCATAGCAGCACAATTCACAATAGCAAGACTGTGGAACCAACCTAGATGCCCTTCAATAGACGAATGGATAAAAAAAATGTGGCATTTATACACAATGGAGTATTACTCTGCATTAAAAATTGACAAAATCATAGAATTTGCAGGGAAATGGATGGCATTAGAGCAGATTATGCTAAGTGAAGCTAGCCAATCCCTAAAAACCAAATGCCAAATGTTTTCTTTGATATAAGAGAGTAACTAAGAACAGAGTTGGGAGGAAGAGCATGAGAAGAAGATTAACATTAAACAGGGGTGAGAGGTGGGAGGGAAAAGGAAAGAGAAGGGAAATTGCATGGAAATGGAAGGAGACCCTCATGGTTATACAAAATTACATACAAAAGTGATTGGAATAGTAAGAATGAAGGTAAAACACTAAAAGATTAAACATATATTTTAGAGTGTCGAATCAAAAATAATAAAAAAAAAGGTGTACTTGTCAATCCATGAGAAAACATGGAAGGAAAAGAAATAGGACAAATAATATGAAAGTTAAGCAGAAAACACAAAATAATATATGTAGGTAGTACTTTTAAATATATAATAAACTATAATATGAATTAACAGATTGAATTCAACTTTCAAGTCTAAAATCTAGTTTTATGCCATTCATAAATCATACACATAAACAAAATCCCAAAGCACGGTTAAAAATGAAATAATGTAATTACAAATACAAAAAAAAAATTAAATTAATAATTAAATTAATATAATATGTAATGGAATTTAAGTGCACTTCCACAAATAGCAAAAAATAAAGGAGGTTAATACATAGTTACAAAGGAAAAATAAATCAAACACATAATATTCAGAAGTTTATGTGCATTTAATAATATGGCTCAAAAATAAATAAAATGAACACAAGTTAAATGATAGTAAGGAATTCTCAAATTCATAATGATAACAAGAAATCTTAATGCAGATCTATCAGAAACCAATTGATCAAACCATCAAAAATTTATTAATGTCATAAGTACTTTATATATATTTTGAACTGTAATACTAAAACTTTGAGTTGGTGGTTGTAATATAAATCTGTTCCAATAAATAGATAATATATTTTCTTTGCCAGAGCATTTATTAAAACTTATCAGGAACTAGTTTACAAAGGAAGCTTCAGATAATTTAAATAATTGATACTAAGCATATAATATTCCCCATTAATGCAATTAAATTAAAAATTAACAATGAAATGTTGAAATTTTCAACATGTTAAGAGAACTTGTAATAAACTCCTGAATAACTAATGACTCAACAAGAAAATCAATGAAAATAACAAAATATTTATCACTGGGAAATTGAAAGTAATCATTAAGTGCATCCAGTCTGCTAGCATACAGTTAAAATAGCACTTTAAGGTCAATTTTTCAGTCTCTAATCCTTTTTTAAAAAATATGGGAACAAATGAAAAGTAAGTGGTACCCACATTTAATTTGAGAAGCAAGTTGAAGTATAACAAATTAAACATAACAAAACTAATGTGGGATGGAATAATAAAGATAAAAGCATCATTTAGTGAAGATAAAAAGAAATACAGCAGTTAAAATTTCAGGAAATTAAAAATTGTACAAAAAGGATAATTCATATAGTTAGATGTCTAACAAAAAGTGGACAAATAAATGATTTTGTGCTTCTGAAACAATTAATTAGGAGAGTCTCCAAGTACCTTAATGAACAGTCTTCTCCACAGCAAATCCATCCTCAAATGACTATTTCCAGTAATGGTTCTAGTGAAATTAGAGAATATTTATTTCTCATTGGAGTTTTGTGTTTCAGCAGAGGCAGAAGTGACATGTTTCATTAAACAAATGGGTTTTGCAGCTAAAACAGCTAGGTTGGCTTCCTCCATCCTGCTAGGAGTAGTCCTGTGATGCAGGAAGGCCTACTCTTTGAGCCTCACCTGCTCAAGTAGAGAAAATGGCAATACCAGATAATCCACATAGACCACATAGAATAGTTTTTAGAACTGAAATAAACAACCGGTAAATATTACAATTTCTTATTACCATTGCTATTTTTATTGGAATAGAAAACAGAAATATATGGTTAGGTTACAGGAACAAAAATCATGTATATTTCCCCCACAGCAACACATAAAAATCTCCCTGACTTTATGGTTGTTGGTCAGAAAGGAATTGACAATCTCAGTAAGAATGGTTGGTAATTATTCATAAGAATGTACTGAAAATAAAGATTTACTGCTTAGCTAAGGTGGGGGGGGAGGTGGAGAGAAGTAGAAACAAGCAAGAAAGGACAGGGAGGAAGGTGGATTTACATTATGCATGTGTGCATGGCATATATGTATTCTCTTGGAAAATATAGTATTTTAAGTTAAAAAAAGATACTGTTCACAGAGACAAAGTGGGCAGAGAAATTGCAGAACTCTACACAATGCTTGGCACATAGGAGGGAAATTAAATGAGATATTTTAGCTGAATTGATGTAGGAAGAAAGGTTTAAGTTTATTTTTGGTATAAAACATGGAATGTATAGGGGAAATAACAGAGAGAAAAGCAAAACAATAAAAGTGAACATAATTATCAGAAAACAGTAACTCAGATATGACTATAAAAATTAAAATTATTCCTTTTCAGAAAAGGTTACTAAAAAGGGAGAAAAGACTATTTTTAATATTTTTCAAAAATTTATCTAATATTTTCCTATGTCACTTCTCCTTTCTATACTTCTTTTTATGTACATACATAGGGTTCTTTAAAAAAAAAAGCAGCAGAGAAAAAACTACCTTATGGTTCATCAGAATGTTCACTTCAACCTTTGTAAGATTTGTTGTTTTTAATTAGTTGAAAATATTGAGAGGCTCCTAATATGACATAAGTGGGAGATATCTGTGTGTATAAGGGCAAGATTTGTCTTCAAGACTTTTCCACATATTGCTATGTTTTAAAAATGTCATATGTTCTATATATGGTGACTGGATTTTAATTAATTTATTTTTATTTTTTTTAAATTTAAGAGTAGTGATAGAATTAGTTAAAGGAGAAGATCTTGGTTGGGTTTGCAGGTGTTGGCAAGTGTTAGGCATGAGCATGGACATCTTTGTTAATGAAGAGTTCCCTCCACTACCTGTCAGGTATCCCTATTTTGAGGTAAGAGGCAGGAATTAGGACCATTATACAACATTATGATTCTATAACAAGTGTCAGCGAACACTGAACTGGAGAGAGAAAGACAGTGAAATTCTTGTGATCTGAGTTTTCAGCTTTGCTACTATTAAAAATGTAATCACAAAACATTATTTTTAAAGAGGACAGGTTAAATATTTATCACTTTTGATGTATAAAGATGATTAAGAAACCCTGTTGTCAGACATTTTCAAACTTTAATTGTTATCAGAGCACTCTTGGGTATGTTAAAATTCAGATACTTAGTCTAGGACACAAGCCTGGATGTTGAGCCTGGGGATCTGTATTTTAATATACAGATCATTCTAGAAAAAATAATCAGTGTTGTATCAGTTTGCTAGGGCTTCCATAAACACTACAGTCTGGGTGACTTACACAATAGAAATTTATGTACTCACAGTTCTGGAAGCTGGAATTTCCAAGGTCAAGTATGTGCAGGTTCACTTTTTTTCTGGGGACTGTCTCATTGCTGCCTCACTGTATTCTTACATGATATTTCTTTTGTGCACCTGCATCCCTGGCATCTTTGTTTCCAAATTTCCTCTTATAGGAGTACCAGTTAGATTGTCCTTACTCTGAGTACCTCATTTTAACTTAATCACCCCTTTATAAGGTCCTATCTCCAGATTCAGTCACATTTTGAAATACTGGGGTTAAGGATTTAAGATATGAGTACTGTCAGGTGGACATGCAATTCAGTCCATAACAGGCAGTGCAGGTAAAATGCTCTTGGAAGTCATGTTTTCATCTTTTGCTAACATTCGGCTTTGATATATCACACAACCAAAGCCATATATTGGGAATTTGTCTCTCCTGTATTGTTTTCTGAAAACTAGCTAGTCATTAAATAACTCCCCCTATATGCTTACAAAACAAATTAAACTTAAGTTGTCCCACTAGTGCTTAAAACATAAATTTCAAGGCTCAGATCTAAGATAGGGTACTGCTTTCCAGGCGTGACTACCTCTTGAAAGCTTCCATGGAGGAACCTGGACACTTAATAGTCATTAAACTAAAATCCCCTTAGAGACTCTGCCAAGCCCACCAAGAGGTAGGAGTCACGATTGAGGCTATTAATGTGGGTGATGCCTTTGCATCATTTCTTGCACAAATACGTTAGGAGGGGAGGAGTTGAAGCTGGGAAGTGGATCAAAATGTTTTTGGAGAGAATTGTATTTCTAAAGAGTGTTTATATAAAGGGAACTTGGAAAGAAAGTACTGTATCACTCACATTTTCATAGTTACAGTCCAGTTAGGATTGTGAAAACCATGTTTATGGATTCAGAGACAACTTCCACATGATAAATGAAATATCCTATATTAAAATATATAAGAGTAGGTGTTGTAAATGCATAATAGAAAACAATTTTCCTATATGATCAACACAAGGGAGAGCAGGCTCTGTCCATGTACTGTTAGAAGAGCCCTCCAGAATGAGTTCTGCCACAAGCAGAGACCCAGAAAGAGTCCACACACCCCGAGGGAACCTCCTAAATAGAGAGCGTGGAGTATATCACTGGGAAGATATTTCTTGTGGAAAAAGGGCAATTGAAGTTTCAAATTTCTGAAATTCTTATAGTTTACTGTGAATTGTGATTTATTCTGTAATAGTTATTGTAGAGATAAATTCAGGATTGAAAATAATCTGCTCGACTAAAAGATAAAGGCACCTATGAGATATGTATTAATACACTATTCATTGAAGCACTTCCTTTGATATTGTATCAAGCTTCTACACTTCACTTGAGTGTCAAATGCTTCTGTGAGCACCATATTAGCAAAATGAAGAATGAAGTCACCTCTAAATAATTCAGGGGAACAATGCCTCCTTTCTTATGGCTAAAGAATTTAAGCAGAATTTTTGTTTCTTCCCTCACACACTGTGAACATAGCTGTATTTTTTTTCAAATTATAAATAAAGTGTATGCTTTGTATCAAAACCCAATTTTAGTGAGCTTCACAAACAGGGATTTTTGTTAGCATTTTCTGTGTAGAATTGTCAGTACTCTATCATAGATGTGTTTTTCTTTCTTTCCTTTTTTCTCTACAAATTGGTTATAAAACTATTATTAGTATTGTATTGTGTGTGTAAAGTCAAGCTTGCACCTAATTCATCATCTCCATCAGAGGGCATTACTTAAAGGGGAAGGTCAAATTTACATGTGGTATACATACAAGCCTTTAAGTGTCAGAAATTTTTCATGTGCATTTTGTGACATAGTTGATAATTGGGAATGGAGAGCAATTTAAATCAGACATGAATGCACTGAACTATTTGATTTTACATGGATTGAAATGACCTTAATAGAATCTATGGATTCTAATAAGGCCTGTCCCTCTTCTAGGTTTTCACTTTCTCTGCAGTGACTACTTTCATTGTATATTTTTCTCCCTTATTGTCATCTCATTTTTACCTTCTGATTATGTGCTTTTTATTTAAAGAAATTATTTAAATATTCCAAAGATATAGGCTCAGTGCCTGGAATAATGCAGATGAGCAGTCATGATGGTTTCCCTTCGCTAGCTTTGCTAGCTAAAGCAATAATATAAACATATTTTATCCAGCTCCAAAATTATTATAGCATTTTTGAGTTGTATATACAGTGCTAGATCTGATTGACAAGCTAGGAATACTTTTGGACAAGAATAAAATATACATTTCCTGCTAAGAAACCTTAACAATTGACTGGTTGGGTCTCTGTTTGGTATTAACTTTTAATTTTCTTCTCCCTCTTCATTCTTCATCTAGAGGGATTCATCAGCCTTATTGTTACAAATTCCGGCTACTCCAATGATACTTTCCATTTTACTTGTTCTTTGACATCTTCCTGTTCTTTGATGCCTCCCTCCCCCACAATTGCAATTAATCCTCTCCATGTCTGCTTCCTTTACAATCTTTTATTTCAAGAAAAAGTATTGCAAAACTTTGCCTGATACAAAGTTTGCAATAAATAAATAAAACAAAAATAAAAACTATTGTGATTAGCTCTGTTGTGTAACATGAAAATTTGAAAGTCATATTCAACACTTTCTCCTCTTATATGTCCCTATTATCCAAAAAGTCTTTGTTCTTCTATCCAAAATAATTCCTGAGTTGATCCCCTTATTTACATTCTCCATGGATGTCATGAATGTGGATCAAGCCACAGTCATCAATTGCATGAACTAAAACTGTGACTTTCTTAAGGTGGAATCCACTTCTGTAGGCCTCACTTTTAATCAGTTTTTCACACTGTGACAGGAATAATCTAATATGAGGAGATGATGTCACTTCCCTACTTGAAGCTTTTCAAGAACTCTCTTAAGTCCTCAGAGTAATCCACTTTAACATTCATGCCTAACATCCCTGCTCAAACTGACTCCTGATAGTTACTCCAAACTCATCCAGTACTACTTCTGCCTTTGCTCACTAATCTCCAGTTAAAATTAGGCCACTAATTGAATCCAGTGCTGTTCCACCCCAGAGTCTTCTTATATGATGCTTCCTTACCCTAACTTTTATTCATTTCTCTGGTCTCAGTTTTATTTTTTCCTCAAAAAGGCCTTCCCCAACACTCCAATCTAAATTAGTCCCTTTTTAATTTTTTTTGCCTTTCTAGGGCTAGTCACTGCTTTAAAAATTAATATATTAATGGGTGCACTTTCTTTTCTTAATCTAATCATTTATAGAGGCTATACACTGTGTATGTTTAAAAGTGAAAACCACAGACTTCCAGTTTCTGCTCCAACATGTAAAGAGCTTAGATGTCATCACTCCTGACCTTACAAGAAAAAAAAAAAAAAAACTGGGGTAAAAAAGCAAAGAAAACTAGAAAGAACTAAATTTGCAGGGGAAATTCCCATCTTAAGATCAGGAGACATAGGGGAGTACAATCAGTCTGCAGAAATCTGAAGGTGAAGAGACCCGAATCATGACTGTTAGGAATAGTTAAATGGCTATTTGATGAATTTCTGGAAGAAAAGTATGGACTGAAATGAGAATGAGAGACACCTTGGGGAAGCTCCCACAATTTCACTAGTTTTTCCTTTCAAAACCCAGCTAGCTTCTGAGAGTGAAGATGTGAGAAATGTCTCCTCATAGCTATGGTAGCAATAGTATTGTCCTCATTGTGAAATTCAACCTGATTATTCTCCCTCACAGAGGCCTAATCTTAAAGAATAAAGACTTTACCAGATCATTATCAAAGACAGGAAAAGGATATTTATCAAACTCATTTCAATTCTTGTCTTTTTTTTCTTGACTAGAGGGGCAAACAGTTAATGAGTGTCAGGACTTCAAAGAAATAGATTGAGAATGATGCAGCCAGGCAGAAGCAGCTTTAGCATTGGAGAAACATTTATGAAGGTCACAATGCAAAGACACAGACCCATTGAAGACAGGGATTTAATCAGAATGTTATGGAATATTCCCCATCTCTATATACCTTATCATCATACTCACATATCTAATGCAATAACACCAAACTACAACTAAAAAACCCTATAAGTCAGACCTATTTAGGGAAGACCAAAGTCATTAGACAAAAAAAAAAAAAAATTGTAAAAGATACAATAAAAAATTAAAACTTAGGGCATCTGTATTTACAGCAAATATTATGCACATCATAGAAGAATTTTAAAATAACTATAACTGCCATGTTAAGAGATCTAATGGAAAAACTAGAGTACATTTAGGAACACAAGATGAATGAGAAATTGTAAAAAGCAGAATAAAACATGTTAGAAACAAAAACACTGCAACAGAATTTAAATATGCCTTTGATGGATTCATCTGAGACTGGATATACTTGAACAAAGAATCAGCCTGCTTAAGGGTAGGTCAATAGAAACTTCTTAGAGTAAGATACAGAGAAAATAAAAAGAATGAAAAAGTACAAAACCTTTAAGAATTGTGAGTATAATATACATATAATTGGAATACAGGAAGGAGAAGAAAAAATGGAGCAGAACAAATATTTGAAGGATATGGCCAAGAATTTTGCAAAATTAATTTAGACACCAAAGTATAGATTGGTAGTCAAAGAATACCAAACAGTGTAAATACCCCCAAAGAACACCTAAACATGTTGTATTTGAATAATAGAAAACCAAATACAAAGAGAAAACCTTGACAGAAGCCAGAATTGAGAAAAAATCTTACCTGTAAAGGGACAAGGATAATAATTAAGTCAACTTCTCAGCAGAAACCAGTTAATTAAACAGGCTGGTAGGGGCTCTGCAGTAGAGTGCTTGCAAAGCTTTAGGTTGAAACCATAGCACTGCAAAACATAAATCAAAATAAAACAAGACAAAAATCAGTCAAATAAGAAGAAAGTAAATCAAAATATTTAAAGTGTCAAAGCTATTATCTTTGAATTTTACAGTCAGCAAAATTCATCTTCAAAATTAAAGATTTCCTTTGATGAATGGAAATTGAAAAAATTTATCACCAGCAGAACTGTCAAACAAAAAATTTAGGAATTATTCAAGCAGAAAGAAAAAATGTTCATTTTCCACAGCTCACAAAGAGAAACGTGTTCAAGAATGTAGGTAAAACAATTCTTTTTCTTTTTCTTCATTGAGATAAAAGGTAATTATTTAAAATAAAATTATCAATAATGTACTGGGTGGTTATACCATATATTTTAGTGAAATGAATGACAGCATAGTCATAATGAATGAGAGGAAAGAATTAGAAATTATTATATCTATACTACACAGGAACTGGTATAATAATATTTGAAGAATGACTTAAATTATTTAAAAATATATGTTAAAAACTTTGAGTAATTAAATGAATTTAGAAAAAATATAGTTGATATACTAAGAGTTAAAGGAGATATTTAAATGTTGAATGTTAAGAGTTAAAATGGTCAATTAAAACCAAAGAAGGAAGACAGTGACAGGAAAAGAAGAAAAAAAGAATAAACACAATGAAGAGAATATTTTAAAAAATGTAAATATTTTTAAAAAACTGTACAGTAATCACTTTAAATGTGAATAGTCTATATAAATTAATTAAAAGACCAATATTGTCAGAGTGAATGAAAAAACAAACCCAACTACATGTTGTTTATAAAGCTACTTTAAATACAAAGACCCTGAAATGTATAAAAATGATAGAGAAAATAAAAATTATGCTGAAATAGCTGTATTTATTATAAACAGACAGTCCTCAAAATGAGAAAATTATTATGAATAAAAAGGGGTAAGTACAATGATAATAAGGTTAATTCTCCAAGAAGGACTAATAGTCACCGTGTATATGTACCTAACAACAAAGCATCATAATACATAAGGCAAAAACTGATAGAACTGAAGGAAAAAATTGACAAATCCACTACCGCTGTTGGAGACATAAAATGCTTTTGGTCGTTAATCAATTCAGGAGCAGTAAATTAGGAAAGATATTGTTGACCTGAAAGGCATCATCAATCGATTTTACTAATTGACTTTTATAGAATAGTACATTCGATAACAAAAGAATACACATTCTTATGATGCTCACTTGAAATATTAAGCAAGATAGACCACATTTGAGGCCATGGAATATATCTATTTTAACAACTTTAACAGAATAGTCATTTTCTGCTGTAAATCATTGATAAATTTACAGCAGAAAAAAAATCTCAAATATTAGTAAACAACATTCCCCCCCCCCAAGTGTTATTAAATTCACTTTAATTACTCAGTGGTAAAGGGACACTTTACCACTGAGCTACATACTTAGCCCTATTCATTTTTTTTAATTTTAAGATGGAGTCTTGCTAAGTTGTGTAGGCTGCCTGTAAACTTGAGATCCTCCTGCCTTAGCCTCCCAGGCCTATGGGGTTATACGTGTGCACCACTGCACTTGTGTAAACAACATATTGCTAAATAACACTTGGAGTATATCTAAGTATATCTAGCATCTGGATTTTTCAGAATACTGATCACCAATTAAATGAATCTAGGTTTTTAGAAAGAGGCTAATTTCTAAGACTAGGGCAGGAAACCTGCAATTTTAGCCTAGAGGAACATATATTAAAAGAAAGTAAGGAATAGCAGAAAGAAAGAAACAGAAAAAGAGAGAGAGACGGAGGAGGGAGAGAGGGAGGGAGGGAAAAAAATCCCTGAATACCAAAGCTAAAACAAAACAAAATTAAAAGCCCACAGAGTCCTGAATATATGTCAAACAGGTACAGGGTACAGGACCTAACTGAAAGAGTTCCCAAAGGCCACAGTTGGAGGACAATAGCCAAATCTCTTATGCATAATAATTTCAAATAATTTATGTATTAAATTATTACCCTCAAGGAAATGGAGCATAACTCCTCCCTCATTACATGTGAGCTGTACATAGTGACTTCATTAAAAAAAAAAAAAAAAGAAACAGAGTATGGAAAGACTAAAAGAAGAATAATTTACAGTAGAGAAACCTGACAAACAATACCTCAGTCAGATAATCAAGATTTATATCAATAGCAATAAATCCTGTTGATAATATGTATTCTTCATTTGGTAGCATGAAAATGGCACTTAACCTCCATGATATTTTCCCCTCAAACACAAAACTCCAATCTAGTCATCAGGAAAATATCAGACAAATCCTAATCCAGGTGTATTCTACAAAATAACTTACCAGTGTTCTTCCAAGCTCTTTTGTTCATCATAAACAAAGAATGTGAGAAACTCATAACTGATTGGAGACAGAAGGACATAACAAGTAAATGTAACATGGTTTCTGAGATTGATTCTTGGAGCACAAAAGGGACATTAGGTAAAATACAGGAAAAAATGAATAAATTTTAGACTTTGGTTGAGATGTCAATATTGGCCAATTGATTGTAACAAATGTATCATGATAATGTTATTATGTTAATAGTAGAGAAAACTAGGTATGGGCTGTGTGGGCATATTTTGTATTGTCTTTGTAATTTTTTTTATAAATCTTAAATGGTTATAAAAGAAAATATTTATATAAGAGAAAAGAATACCAGAGATCTGCACTCAATATTTGTTGGGTTAATAGTGGCTGGGCTGACAAGTATTCTGAGATCCAGTTTAAGATTAGGAAAGTGTACAGATTAAGGTGATTTATCAATATTTTTGTTAGAATATAAAGTACGTGGACGTGGGAGGAAGGATAAAGTTCAGAGTGCCATGAATTTACCATATCTAATAATCAAATTTCCTGTCTTCCTACAGGAAGTAATTAAGGCTCGTAGGAGTTGTAAGTATAGAAAATATGAAAGCTAAGAGAATGCTGAATATTGGCCAGATATGTTGTGAATTTAGATTTTGATCATTTGGAACTTCTACTCTAACACATACTGGCTGAGTGATCTTGTTGGTCATTATAATGTGTTGGTGACTTATTAATTCTGGACATTTCTCTAGACCTTATTATAGATGGACTCATTGCATATATGCTCATGGACACATACAACACTAAAAGGAAATTTATATAGCTAGTTCTATTAGTTTTCCTATTTTACAAAGAAGTCAAATAGCATGCAATATAGATCACCCTCTGGATAATTGTCACTACCAGAATTCAAATGTTAGTAGTCAGGGACCAGTGTCTATGTCTACATCAGAATATAGTATCGAGGGGCATATGTGAAATACAACTTTTGGAGGTATTGGGAACCTGAAATGATATAAATAATATAAGTATTTGGTGAAATGGCAGTTAATAAGTATTAATTTTTGTCTTACTCTCTTCCTAAACTAAGAAAGAACAGCATTGTCACTAGTGTCTGGCTGGCTGGCTTATGCTAAAGCCCTTTCACTTAAGAACATATATTATAAAAAAGAAACTATACCCTTCTACTTAGAACACTTAAAATCACCACATAACAAATTTTAAAAATATAGTATGAACTAATTTAACATTGACATTGTACTCTTTTATCCTGAAATATCAAGTTTAACTAGAGGTCTTAGATGAATACATTTTGTTATATGTAGTCTTAGTTTATTTTTAAAGATTTATATTTTGAATCAGACATTAAAAACTACCTTGGTGTTTGGGCTTCAGACATAGTGCTATTTATAGGAAGATATTTTCTGATGATATTTATAAGAATAATTATAAAATATTTGATGCTTATTTAATATTGATCATATGGCAGACACTGGGTTAAACTTTGCATGTGTTATGATGACCTTATTATCCTTCCCCACTTTTTTAATGTAAGAGAATTAAGATAGAATAACTAAAGAACATGTCCAAATTCATATGCTAAAATGGTACACAACAAGAATATAAACCAATGCCTGCTTAATCATGGGCCATGTTCTTAGCCAACATTCTAGAGCAAAGTGAAATTTTCTCAGTCTGTAGTCATATTACAAACTACTTATGCAAATTTGATTATTAAAAACATGATAAAAGTTACCATTTTTAACATGAAATGCAATTTCCTAATATGAGTCTTACAGAGTCTCTGAAATTATTTTAGATAAAGTCTATTTTTCTTTTTATTTCGGATTCTTTGCTCTGGCTATTGTTAAAAATAGCTTCAATAGTGATTGTTTGAATTTGCTCTTTATATTTGTTAATATTAAATTATTTACACAAAATATCTTCAGTTTGCAAAATGTATGTATGCCAACATTTTTTGTATTGTCATAGAAAATAAACAAAGGTATTTAATCAGTCTCTTTTTTATGAAGATTTTAGCCTTTCAGCAAATTCAAGAGCACTATTTTCTTCTTTTACAATAGTTTATTTATCAATATATTATGAAACAGAAGCCTTTTTTCATTGTCTCCAGTTGCAGTATTATTGAATACTCATGTTTACTTACTGAAGGATTTTACTTAGAATAGAAATACAAAACATTGTGCCGGCTTTGTTAGATTTGCCACTTCTCTGATATATGAGAAGTACTTGAGTTGAGGACAGCATTTCAATGGTACTGAAAAACCTCCGAGGCTCTTCAAGCAAATAAAGACCTTTTGTTTGTCATTCTCATCTGTATTAGACTAGCAAATTGAAGCAAAACTCTTTGACAATGTTAAATTTTCAGATTTTTTCCCCCGAAGACTACTGTTGCTTTTCTAGTTAGGAAAATTTGCATTTGTGGGTCAGACACATATATCTGATATTCAAAAGCATATATTTGCATTTATGCATACACAAATAGAAGGATATATACCTTTAATTTATATTTTACATAATGTGTATGTGTCTTTATATTATTGTGAGAACTAAAATGTTCATAAATGGTGCTGAGGAGGAAAGTAAAAACATTATACTGCAGCTACCAAAACAATTAGCCATACAAGTATCCACTAAAATTGAAATCCTGTTTCAGAAGGTTCTTTGACCCTTGAGAGAGAAATGTTTAATTTTTTTATGTTTTATAAATTCTTATTTGATTTTAAATTTTTTCTTCACATATAAAAACCTATTGTGCCCCTACAGTTAAAAATGCCATAATAATAGACCAGGCTTATCACTTTTCTCCTTCTACTTTCCATTATTGCTAGCAGCACGACAAGTCTCCTGTCACCCAGGGTTACAACCTTGAGTCCATCTTTGATTATCTCTCTTTCTACCTTGTGTCTAGGACCTTTCTATGTCCTGCCATTTCTTTCTTTTATAATGTTTGAAAAGCCAGTTTCTTCTTTTTTGGTTCCTACCACCAAGACCTCAATCTACTTTCTTTTATTTTCTTTTATTTCTGCTTCAACTATTGCAATCTTCCACATTCTTGCCTCCATATCTTTCTTCTTCCATCTCAACTACTAGGTTGCTATAAAGTCCACATTTCTAGTAGCCTGTCTAAACCAGAGGGGGGAAAATGGCTTAACTTCAAAACGAACTACAGAAAATCAGAAGCCACTGTTTGTTGAGGGTGCAATGATCAATATTTCAAAAGTCATTCCGTGGAAGTTCAGCCTCCTGAGTTATTTTACACGCATGCACATAAATTCTGTACTCAAAAAATCTTGGGAAATGTTGCATACAGTAATACAATATGCTTTCTTAAAGAGTTAAATGGGCACTACCTTATTTAAGTTCTGAACCATCCTGTAGGATCATGGATTTTGTTTCACATGTTTAAATTTTTTGTTGATTCTTTTTAGTTATACAGTAGAATCCATTCTGATATAATTATACAAACATGGACTATATCTTATTCTAATTCAGACCCTAGTACCTCTCCTTCCCTTCCCTTTCCCCACTACCCACTCCCTTTCCTCTATTGATCTTTCTGCAATTTACCCATAGTTTTATTTTTTTTTAATTAATTTCGTGTAGATGGACAGGATGGTGAGATTCACTATGGTGTATTTATATATGTACATAGGAAAATTGTGTCAGATTCATTCCACTGTCTTTCCTTTTTAAGACAATGTTTCTTAAATTTACTTGACCATGGGATCCTACACATTTTTTTTTTTTTAGTATAATATGAAGAAAACATTTGAGGAAAGTCATTGTACACTATCCTCTCTATGTACATTTCAGAAATTTCTGTTGAAAAAGAAAGCAAAGTCTGAAATGGTCTTAAAGTGGAAAAAAAAAAAAAAGCGAGTTTCCAGCAAACAGCAGCCACCAGACTGAAAACCAAAGGAGAGCCTCACCTAGGGTGAACAGCACTATTGTGGTTTATTTCTCTCGTAGGAGAATTGACACAGATGGTTTATTCCAGGAGCAGATAACTTGGGAGATTCTCTTTGCTGTCTCCACAGAAACCTCCTTCAATTACATTAAATAAAAAAAGAATATTTCCCATCTTTAAGCTTCACTCTCTAACTTCCTGCCTGCTGTCTGTATGAACAAATGACACCAATAAACAACAAATAAAGCTTTATATACCAAAGGCTTACTGTCTTATTATCTTGTAATGTAAATTCAGGTTAGTCAGGGAGGGTGTCTTTTATGCTTTCAACAGCTCACTGTTTGCCATTTAAGTTTAAAGAATTTGCCATTGATCAATCAGTGTGTCGCAAACTCTTTATGGAGCTTATTGTGTTGGAAGCGTAGCTCTCAGCCACATTATCTGACAAAAGTGTCTATATAAGCAGTCATCCTGAAGTGCTGATTCTGATATTTGATTTGGGATTAAACAGGCTGTTGCCAGCCATCTGCTTTCCTGTGCATGTGTCCTTGAGAGGTTAGAATTCTACAGATATTGCCCCATAACTTTAAATGGTATTTGAAAGATCAGAATTAGCTTACACATATGCCACTGAAATTGCTGGCCTAATCCTAGAGGACTGTCCAGACTTTGACACCAGAGTCCAATTCAGGAAAAAAAAAAAAAAAAGTTTACTTTTTCACATTGTTGCTGATTCAGAATCTTGCTGCATTTGGCCGAGTGCTGTGAGGCCCAAGAGTACTTGCCTGACAAAGTTTTACAACAGTTCATGCTCCTGAGTATATGAAAGTGTGCACTGGCTGTTCAAGCCATGTCTCCTGACATCTCCTGAAGAACACACTACTCTGGCCTATGCCTGATTACTCTGCAGAAACTCCTGTGGTTTCTGCGATCTCAGCAACTTCTGTCACAGGGATCTGGAAATACCCTACTGAAAACGTGCATGGATAGTAAGTATACGTCTCTGCCTATGCGTTTGAAATAGAAAATGGTTGTGGCTCAATTCCAGGCAACTCAATCAAATAAAAAACCTACTTCCTTGACTTCATTAATAGTCTGAATATTCCAAATAGAAGAGGATTTTGTATGGGTTTCTAGGCATAAAACAATTTTATTTTATTTCAGATATACGTCTGACTATATGCTGAAGTAAATGATTTTGGAAGTTCCTGGACATGGACCCCATTAATATTGCTTTGGTTTGGAATCTGAACTCCATTCATTATTCTACTCCACTGGATGTAAAAAGTGACCAGAAGGCAAAGGTGAAGGCAAAAGACAATTTGGATCATAAGTTAACTTTCTATAAAAACTATTTCTCTATTCACATCATACTGATTTTCCTCCTCTACCGGTAGGAACTGAGATAAGTTAATAGAGAATATAGACTAATGAAAATAAATGGATGATAGATAAATCAGTGAAAAAAATCACCAATAAATATTGGAGCATAAAATACATGACTGGTAAGGAGCTATGCACTGGAATAAGGAAGTAATCAATCTGAGTATGATCTAAGATCAGGGAAAGTTCCCACAAGTAATTCAGGAATTATAGTGTGGTAAATGTTGTGATTAGGAATGTGCAGTGTTTTATGGGAACTTCAAGGAAAGACCCCTACCTCATTCTTGGAAAATTTTCCATAATTTAATTGAGAAACTCTAAAGCAATTATTTTGCATAAAAATCTTTTTTTAGCTTTTAAATATTACATTTAAAATATTGTTATTTTACTTAGTAATTATGAGAGGAATCATGCGGCAAAGTCCAGCTGAAATTAATTTTAGGGAAAATTTTGTTTCTGCAGATTTTTAGGTTTCCTGTTTTCCTAAAATAGAAACAATTTAATGACATCCATTTTTCACATTGTATCAGTGGCTAAAAATGTCTAAAAAATCTATTGCCTTATAAAAGAATTATATTCAATTTTAGTTTTTGAGTTCCCATACTTCTTTTTAATTGAGTCTTTTTGTTCAATGTCATTGTTTAAATGTCTAATTGTACATTTGCACAATTCGACATTAATGAAATCTCTATCATCTGAAGTAGCAGTGGACTGAAAAGAAAATTGAAAAATAGGTTCAATTTATTTGTAATGAATAAGTTTTCAGGTCAGATTTGAAAATATTTTAAAATCTACAGTTCTTGCTTCTAGATTAGCTGAACAAAATGATCCATTTTATATGTGTACTTTATTTTGAAAATTGTCATACAAAATGTTTTATTTTTTATGTACTTATAAAATATTAGTCATTTATAAAGTAAAAAAAAAAATCCACATTTCCATGAACATCTCATTCAGATCTTAAAGTTGCACTTGGTTGACTTGAGGTTTTCTCTCAAAGAGAATCAATAAAAACGTTGTAGGTATAGTCTAAAACCTAACTTCAATTTCAGATCTTTACACATTTCTAGATTCATTGTCTTCTTAAGTTAGTGTGTATTCAATCTCACACATATATATGTGTGTATTTATACATATGTATATGTATACATCTGATTTACATATGTATATGTATATACGTGTGTGTGTGTGTGTGTGTGTGTATGTACACACAGTATGTTCTAACCACATCAAGAATTATTTTGGTTGTTTTAAAAATGTACATAAATAGTACAATATGGCCCCAATGCTCTGGGAATTTATTTTTCTTTCATTGGTAGGATTATTTTTTGAGATTTATCCAGGATGATGAAGACTTATCCACGCTGATGCACTGATACATTTTGGTATAGTTTTCAAAATTGCAGCAACTGTATTCTGTTTATTTAGCCACTTCCATATTGATGAGCAATTGTTTCATTTCAGATTTCATACTCTTGTGAATGAAATAGAGAAAATCTATTGCCATTTTCCCTCATGAGTTTTACAGAACTTCTCTTGGATCGGTAGCAGGAGGTAAAATTATTTTCTTAGAGCACACACACCTACAATTTTCTTTGGTATTTCCACAATGCTGGCAAAAGTCATTCTATCTGTTTTCACTCCACCAACAATGTGAACTTCTTATTTCTCCACAGCCTCACTAGTACTGGGTATTAACAGATTTTAAAAGAATGAATTTACCCTGACAATTAAGCAATGATATTTCGTTTAAATTTTGCTTGAATTTTCCTAATTACTACTGAGGCTCCTCAAGTTTTGTTTGTTGGCCATTTGAATTACAATTTGAATATATTATATTTTTGTGTGTTTTTATCATTGTCTAACTAGGATATTTGTTTCTTTTTGATCTTTAGTGCTTCTATATATCGCTTTTTATATAATGCAACAATGTCTCCTAAGCTTCATCTTGATATTTAATGTGGCTTAATTCATAACTGTTTACTATGTTCCAGTTGAAAAAAAAATCATTAGAAAAGCAACCAATTGCATGTTGCTTAAGAGACAAAATCAAGCTGGACACCGTGGTGCAGGCAGATAATCCCACCAGCTCCAGAAATTGAAGCAGGCTGATTTACAGTTTGAGTCCAGCCTCAGCAATTTAGTAAGGCCTTAGGCAACTTAATGAGATTCTGTCTCAAAATAAAATAAATAAATAAATAAGGGCTTGGGATATGGAATGTGGCTCAGTGATAAAGCACCCCTGAATTTCCTGGTTGGACAAAAAAAAAAAAAAAAAAAAAGAAGAAGAAAAATTAAAATCTAAGAATAAAGAAGTGTGAAAAATTTTTAAAAAGTATTGAAATAAAGTGAAAGTATATTTTTGTGGAGAAAAAAAATATATATAAATTTATGAATTAAATATATGCTCATATGTAGATATATTCAAACAAGTACAGATATTGTTGATCCAAAAGAAAACCTAGAAAGACTCTCCGAGTACCTTAATTTGGTTATCATTTATAGTTTCTTCAGTCATAAAAAAAAAACCTTGTTTAGCATTTTAAAAAATTCTTTCATTTTGGAAGTGCATTTTTCAAGGCAGGAGTGGTAAAATACCTATTCAAATTTTTTTGGAGGGTTAAAATTTATTGAGAAATATATCATAAAATTCACCTGTATAAAATGTAATCTTCAATGTTTTTGGCATGTTCAGAAGGGTATGAAGCCATCTACACAATCAATTTAAAATATTGTCCAATATCAAAAAGAAACTCTATCCTTGTCAGCAGTCACCCACCATTTCTCTTGAACTCCCAGCCCCAGGCAACCACTAACCTACTTTTTGTCTTTACAGATTTAGCTGTTCTAGACATTTTGGATAAATAAAATTATAAAATATGACATCTTCTGTTTACTGGTTTCTTGCATTTAGCATAATGTTTTCAAAATTCATCCATTTTGTAATATATATCATTACTTTTACTGTCAAATAATATTCAATAATATTTATTTGCATTTCATATATGAATAATGATGTTTAGCATCATTTATGTTTTCTTTTGGCCATCTGTATATCTTCCTTCGATAAATATCTATTCTAACTAAATGTCCATTTTAAAAATTGGGATTTTTGCACTTTTAGTTTTGAATTATGAGTTCTTTTTCAGCTTAGGTACAAGTCCCTTGTCAAGTATATGATTTTAAAATACATTTTTCATACTGGGATTTGTCTTTTCACTATTAATATCACATGTCGTGGTTTGATATGAATGGTCCCCCAAAGACTCCTGTTGAAGGCTGTTCCCCAATGCAGCAATGTTCAGAGATGGGGCTTTTGAGAAGTAATTGGATCATACCAGATCTGACCTCATCACAAATACACTTGCTAGTATATAGAAATATTATCAATTTTTATATTGATTTTGTATCCCCAAATTTTGCTGAGCTCATTTGTAATTCCTAATAGCTTTCAGCAGACGGCTTAGTATTTTTTTTTTTATTTATATGGAATCATGTAACATTAAAATAGAGATAATTTTGCTTCTTTTTTTCCAATCTGAATGTCTTTATTTCATTTACATGCCTTGTTTCCCTGACTAGAAATGGCAGTTAAATTTTGAATAAAAATTGTGAAAGCAGATATCCTTATCTTATTCCTACTACTGGGAGAAAGGAGTATAAAAATTTTTACCACTATTTATGATGTTAGCTGTGAAGTCTTTATAGATACAAATGTTCTTTAACATATTTAATAAAGGCAGATCTATCTATCCATTTCTAGTTTATTGAGTACCTTTTTCTTGAATGAATGCTGGATTTTATAAAATGCTTTTCCTTTATTTAATGAAATAATCATGAGGCTTTGTCGTCTTTTGTATTGTTACGATGAATTACACTAATTGATTTTCTGATGGTAAACTAACATCACATTGCTGGGATGACCATTTCAGATGGTCATCATGTGTAATTTTCAAAAATGTATCCCTGGATTTGGTTTACTAAAATTTTCTTAAGGAATTTTGTTTCTATGTTAAAAAGAAACATTGACCTGTAGTTTCCTATCTTGTCATGTCTTTGTGCAGTTTCAGTCCTACATTTCTCTGTGGTTCTGTTTAATTTTGTTTTTTTCTCTCTTCTTCAGACTGCACAATTTCTGCTGAACTGTCTAGAAGTTTGTTAATTTTTTCTCTTTCCAGCTCAGATTTTATATGGAGCCCATCTAGATGATTTTTTATTTCTGTGAAATAAAATTCACTTATGCTTTTTAAGTCTAGAATTTTCATTTGATCTTTTTTTTTTAAAAAAATCTCTGTCTTTATAGATATTCTTTCTTTGCTAGACTATGTCATTATACTTTTCTTTGTTCTCTAGATAGGTTTCTATGAGTTTTGAACTTATTTGCAATGATTGCCCTTTCTGTTAAATTCAACTTCTAGGCCATCTTATAGAAAATTTGTTTTGCCTGCTGTATTTTTCCAATGTGAATTATACTTTGGACGTGTGTGTGTGTGTGTGTGTGTGTGTGTGTGTGTGTGCATGCGCGGATCATGTTTCTGAGATTTTTCTTGAGTAAGGGATATTTTAAAATACTATATTGTAGAACACTGAACTCTTACCCAACCACTGAAGCTATTACTGCTGCTTCTTTATTTATTTAGTGACTTGGCTAATCTATTTTAGTAATGTCTGTTTCTCTTACGTGTGAAATCTCTAATATTACTCCTTAGGTTTGATCACATTCTTCCTGGGTTCACATCCTCATCAGGATTACTTTCTGAGGTCAATCTTTGAGGTTTGTTCAGATGGCAGGATGGCTTTCCTTTCCTTATTTTATTTTTTTAAGAGAAAGAGAGAGAGAGAGAGAGAGAGAGAGAGAGGGAGAGAGAGAGGGAGAGAGAGAGAGAGAGAGAGAGAGAGAGAGAGAGAGAGGTTTTTTAATATTTATTTTTTAGTTTTCGGTGGACACAACATCTTTATTTTATTTTATTTTTTTATGTGGTGCTAAGGATTGAAACCAGCGCCATGCACATGCCAGGCGAGTGCGTTACCGCTTGAGCCACATCCCCAGCCCAGCATGGCTTTTCTTTTTTAAAAAAAAAATATATATATATTATTAGTTGTTCAAAACATTACATAGCTCTTGACATATCATATTTCATACATTTGATTCAAGTGGGTTATGAACTCCCATTTTTACCCCGTATACAAGATTGCAGAATCACATCGGTTACACATCCACATTTTTACATACTGCCATATTAGTGTCTGTTGTATTCTGCTGCCTTTCCTATCCTCTACTTTCCCCCCTCCCATCCCCTCCCCTCGCCTCCCATCTTCTCTCTCTACCCCATCTACTGTAATTCATTTCTCTCCCTTGTTTTTTTCCCTTTCCCCTCATTTCCTTTTATATGTAATTTTGTATAACAGTGAAGGTCTGCTTCCATTTCCATGCAATTTCCCTTCTCTCTCTCTTTCCTTCCCCCCTCTCGTCGCTGTTTAATGTTAATCTTCTCATGCTCTTCCTCCCTGCTCTGTTCTTAGTTGCTCTACTTATATCAAAGAAGACATTTGGCATTTGTTTTTTAGGGATTGGCTAGCTTCACTTAGCATAATCTGCTATAATGCCATCCATTTCCCTGCAAATGCCATGATTTTGTCATTTTTTTTAGTGCAGAGTAATACTCCATTGTGTATAAATGCCACATTCTTAACAGGATCTTTCCAGAGTCTCTGGCAACTTAATTGGCTTATGGTTTAGCTTGCTTTCACAAAGCTACCTATTCTTAATGTTATAAACAAAATATTAATTGTTTTTGAGAGGTTTGACTTTTTTTCCACACTGTATTTCAAAAAAAGATTTGTTCTTTTTGGGAGAACTTTGAAATTCCCTGATTTTATGACCTGCCTCTTTCCCTGCATAAAAACTAGGAACTACTATTTTGTATCATAGGATGAGAATGGTGACAGGGTTCTCTTTTAAGGAGAATTCTGGGTGTGAACAACCTCCAGTCTCCTTGCTTTGCTTCTCCCAGTGTGAATCTTCACCCTATGAATGAGCTGGGAAAATGGTGATCTGATCCCCAGCATGTTGTGCCTTCATGGCCATGACTAGGTAGAGCCACTACTCTACAAGTATATGTCATATGGAAAAGGAATCTGACCTCCTGGCTACAGTCATCTACATTTAGCCTGCACAATATATATCTCTCTTGAAGGGTGTATCTTTCCTTTCTCAATATCATACCATTTTTAATTCTTAGAAGATTTCTAGTAAATCTTGAAAGTGGGTAATGGGAATTCTTTGACTGAGTTCTTTTTTATAATAGTAATTTTGTCTATTCTAATTTCTTTGCTTTTCCATATAATTTTAGCTTCAGCTTGTTGATACCTATGAAACACTTGCTGGAATCTTAATTAGCATTTTTTAAGTGAAGATCAAATTGAGTATAAGTAACACTTTAAGAATAAATATTAACTCTTTTAATACATGAACACAATATATTTCTCCATTTATTTAGATATGCCTTGGTATTATTTTTCTCATATGTGATTTGGGTAGATTTATATATCTAAGTGGGATTTTTTGGTGCTATTGTATATTATTTTTATTTCAAATTCCAAATGTTCATTGTTCATATAGGACTATGTTTAACTTTTGTGTACTTACATGCTGAGATTTTGCTTATTAGTTCTAAGTCTTATTTTTGACAAATTTTCTTAAATTTTGAGAGATTTAGATTATATGAAAATAACATTGGAAGATATAAAGAATTTTTTTTTTGTTTTAAATCACAGTAATAAAAATTGGGGATCCTCTAAGATGTGAGGTACACCTTGGGGCATGCATGTAGACATTTAAATGCACACTGAAGATATTGATCTGGAACTCATGAAGGATGTCTATTTGGACATAGTTTATAGACTCATCAATACAGATTGTTAACTAAAATTATGGTATGAGAGAGATCATCCATAGTGTTTATAAAATAGGAGAAAAGAGGAAAGGTTTTTGTGGAGAGTAGTAATTGTTTTATCTCATTTTGTCTTTTCTATAGTATGTATACAACTGCTTAAAATTTGTAGAGCAGTGGTAAAACAGAATGACTTCCAACTGTCTTTCAGCACCTGCTCCTGAGAGCATGAGAAAAGAAGTAGCATAGCAGGTCTGAGACTGCTTTCTTTAGAAAGCCCTTCTTACAAGGTTGGCTTGTTTGGCATTGGGGAAC
Source organism: Marmota flaviventris (assembly GCF_047511675.1). Lineage (NCBI taxonomy): Eukaryota > Metazoa > Chordata > Mammalia > Rodentia > Sciuridae > Marmota > Marmota flaviventris. The sequence continues at coordinate 67,144,349 of NC_092508.1, forward strand.
TTAAGATTTGAGAGGGTTGCCACCATTTCCTCATAAGGGGGACTCAATATACCTAAAGACTTTGTAAAAAACAATGCTGTTTATGCTGAATCTCTGCTTTCCTCTTGGTAATCTGGAGTTTGGTACTTGCTGGGCAGAGAGTGTGTCTACATGATTAACTCCCGACAGATACTCTGAGCACTGAGTCTCTAATGAGCTTTCCTGTAAAGAACATTTCATGCATGTTGTTATATCTTGTTGGTGCAGCCTGTGTGACTCCTCTGGGACAGGAGTGTAGAATCATTCTCCTGGTTTCCTCTGGTCTTTAATGAGCCTTTTATATTGTCCATTCTGTATCTTGTCCTTTGATGCCATCAACTGTAGCCATGCATATGACTCTATTATTAAAGTTCTGTGAGTATTCTTTAGTGAATCATGGAATACAGTGGGTAGAGAGTTTGGGGATCCCTGACACTGAAGACTTTTTCAACTAACTTACCATTCTTTTGTACATGCTATACATATTTTTTTCTTTAATGGTTTTAAAATTTTGCCTTACACTTGAGTTCTACAGTTTCATTATCAAGGCACTTTTATATGATTTTTTCCCTTTTAATCTTACCATTTGATGTCATTTTCCAATTGGAAAACTTGTGGCTTTCTTCATTTCTGTTTTTTTTTTCCTGCCAATATCTTTGCAGAAATGTTTCTCTACTATATTCTTAGGCGAATTCTGGAGCTTTTTTGATATCTCCATCTTTCTTATTTTCTATTTTAGTGCCTCTGAGGCTGTATTTTTTTTTTTAAATATTCAGTGCTTTCTAATTTATTAACTCTTTACTTAATTACATCCCATCTGTTATTTGCTCACATCTATTGACTTTTAAAAATATATAAATAGCTACATTTTTATTTTTTAAGACTCTAACTTTTTTTTCTATATCCCTGTTTTTACTATATAATTTTTTATTCTTGGTTCATGGGTGCTAATCTTTCCTTGTCTATCTAAGGATAGCTATGGTTATTTTAACATTCAGATGCATCTATTAGGTCATCTTTTAAGGTGTAAATTCTGTTTGGAAAATATATCATAATAAATATATTCCATTCTTATATGTTTTTAAATAATTTTCTGTGAGTTTATCTTTGAGATGAGATTTTCATCCTAATAGATGAAGACCTGTATGGGTAGTGTTTTCCTTATTGATTTTTAAAAAAATATATTTTTTAGTTGTAGTTGGACACGATACCTTTATTTTATTTATTTGTTTATTTTTTATGTGGTGCTGAGGATTGAACCCAGCGCCTCACATGTGCTAGGCAAGAACTCTACTGCTGAGCCCCAGCCCCCGCCCAAATTTTTTTTAAAACTCTTTGAGATTATTTTGCTTTTAAGTAGGTTTGTATTTTGTGGACACCATGAATTCAGATTCAATACCTTCAAAATGTAGACTTGTGTGTCCAGTTGGTGGGACTTTTTTCCCCCACAGTCAAGGTTTGTCTCTTATTCCAGTTATTATATCCAACTCCACTTTGCAGACTAATGCATGCTCCCCACTCCCACCTCCTTTCCATGCTGTACTGTGGCTTTGGTTTCTCTGTAATTTCATTGGAAACCTGAACTCAGCGGCCTCTACTAATTCTGACATTCCCTTGCCATTCAAATTGTTACTTCTGGAAATTATTTTCCTGGCTCCTGTAAATGTATTTTCCTTTATTAATTTACATATGCTCTATACTTAGTCAACAATATGGACTCAGAAGTTCAAAATATGTGGCATGTTCTGATAACATAGATTGCATATGGAGATATTCGTTGTCATAGAGCACAATGTATTTTGTGCAAACTTAGCCACTATACAGAATGAATCTTTATAAATACTGAGTTAATTAGTATAGACTGTCACAATTGTGAGTGTGAGTCATTTTGAAAAGTTGAATTCAACCTCTCAAGTGCCTCCACCCACACTGCCCTAGATAACACTATCATATTGACAATGTTGGGTTGTCACTGGAAATTGTTTTATATATTTGGTTATTTACCTTGGTTGCTATATTCTGAGACTTCAGTTTGGGAGATGTTTATAGCTTTGAACTATTTTTACACCTTCTGTTCATCTTTCCTATAGATGCCTGCACAAGAAGAGCATTTGTTGTAAGATTTTTTTCTCCCTTATACCCTGGTTTTTCATAGCCTCGTGCCACTTGGCACGTAACACAGGAACTAGTGAATGACCCAATGTTTTAACTGTCAGTCACCATGAACTACTTCACGAAACAGGCTTAACAGCTCATAAACTGAAAGCAATCCTGTTTACTGCCATCTCTAGATTCATAGATTGTTTGCAGCCTGTTACTGTTCTAGCAACACTGAGGGGCCAAGCACCTAAAGTACTTTATGTATTTCTTGATGTTTCTTAAGAAGGCCTGGTCTTGTGAGCATCCTTGTATTTTTTTCATTTAATATAATAGGATTAGACCTTGGGGTGACTGTATCAGAACTCCTGACAGCTTTCTTCAACATGCAGTGCATGAATGTCTACCACATCTAGAAATTTTTGAAGGAGGAGAAATAGTCCCAGAGAAATAGTATTTGAAGATGAATAAATGGATTCACTATTCCTTTTTTTTTCTTTTAAGAGTCTATCACTGTAGGTTAATTGACGCCTTCTTTTCTTTGTCTTATTGGCCTGTCAGCACTTTTTTCCCTTAGTCCTGAATTGCTTTACTCTCTGCCGCAGGTAGATGTATATTCTGAAAATAAACTTGAATCTATTAAAGTGGCTAACATATAGTGATGTCCCTGTTTTGTAAATTGAGTTCAGATATAGGCTATCTATCTGTTTGGCAGCAGGAGAGGTAGCTTTTGGTCTGAATTTTACTGTTTGAGATGTTGGAGTTGCTTTCTAAGGTGGATAGAGGTCAGGGTAGTATCAGATTCACACATTACTGTCTTTACTGAATTTATATGAATGACCTCCTTTGAAGACTGAAGAATCCAACACAAGTATGCATAAGTCTCCTCTCAACCAGAGAACACTATTTTCACGCCTTTTTTTTTTATCGTAAGAGATGTTAGTACCTTTTGACATACGCTGATTTTTTTTAAAGTTTGAAAAAGCTATATAACATTTTGAGAGAATATCAGCAATCTCAAATAAATAAGAAGAGAGTTTAGTTTCAAATTTTTAAGGTAAAACATTTAAGAATTTTTTCTTGAAGTATAAAATCATTTGTTTATATTTCTAATAAAATTCAGCCTGTGGAAATCACCCACATTAGTGCTTAATATTACAGCACTCCTGTGAGGAAGATAAGTATTATTGTCCCTTTCTTACAGAAACAAAGCAGGAAATGACTCCCGTGGCAACACTATCCATAGTAGACGTGAGTATTAGTGTTGCAAAATGTTCAACTTCTGTTCCTAAATTATAATTACTGCCACATAGGTAAGACTAAAAAACTAGCTCAGCTAGTATAGGCATCAAGGGAAATACTTAGATATAATATCAGTATATTATATGTTGGTGTGTGGGCACACATATATACTATTTTCTATTTAATTTTAAGTGTAGTCACCATCTTTTGAAAAGTTAGATTATTTGGAATTAATATATTTTTTATATGTTTATACCAATGGAGAGGATTTTTACCTCATAAACCAGGTCTATGAAAAAAAAAGGGGGGGAACCTATTTCTTTTATAAGGTGGTAACTGTTCTATGAGTTTACCCCATGACAGCTGGATGTTTTAAAGGATTAATGGGACTTCAAACTCTCTATATAACTAATTTCAATTTCCTGTAATGATTTTGTCAACTTTATCTCTAATGAATTTTTTTACCCTAAACATCGTAAGCAAAGTGGCTAACACACATTGCTGTCCTTATGTGGATGACAGAGTCCAGAGAACCAGACCTGCACCCACATGTTTCCACTGGCTTCCTTCTTCCTCCCTCCCCTCTTACCTTCTTCCTCTTATCTTCAAGATTTTCTAAACAAATATTTGAGTTAGAAGGAAAAGACTTACTACATTATAGAAGAAAGTCTGACTGTCATTACTCACACAGGGAATAAATTGCCAAAATCACAAAGCAGATCCTTATTAGTTAAGATATGAGGACATGTATTTGCTATTCTAGTGATATCTATATTGAAATTAGATGGAATTCACCACAAACTGGTGAAATGTGAGGCTTTTGTTATGATTTCAACGAAAAATATCAAATATTTGATATTTTTGTAGTTTTCTTAAGTGTTCATCAGTTTTTATTATCAAATGTCTTGGTTAAGAAGGAATGAAAATATTCGGGAAAGCAGAAGGTCTTGTGAAGTTTTCTGTCTCACTTTTTTCATTTTTTAAAATTTTACTATAAGCATGTAGGTTTAACTAAATAAAATATGTGAATTTTGCAATACCATCGTGTGTTACATATACATACGTTTATTTAAAATTGTCTAGATGAAGCTGTTTATGGAATCACATTAACGTTATCTTAGGAAGCTTTAAAGAAATGGGATCAGCTTCTCTAAAGCATTTGTTCCAGAACCTACAAAAGCAACTCTTACATATTTATCAGGTTCTACTTGACCTGTCACAGACAATTTTTTTTTTCATTTCAAGATTAAAATTCAGACTTTTTAATACAATGATAGAAGAGAAAGAAAAAATAGCTATCTTCCCAAATGCATAGTGTGTGGAGTTTTCCTCATGAATGTCATTTCACATGGCTGATATCACCACATTTTAGACAGCTGATTTTAAAGATAGCCCTATACTAACCTTTTTGGTTTATTTACTCATTTTACTGATATATGTTGTTTGTATGTGTATAATTCCATATTTGATTTTTCCACAAGTGTATATTTTATCTGTGCTTTTCTGTGGCAAGATTCTAATATTTAGGAGATGGGATGGTTCAGGCTCTTCATCACAATCTGCATCCAGAAATCTTTCATTCAGTTAGTGCTTAGCTGATTTTCTTTTCAACTAAATTTAGCTTTGCTCTTGAGTACTGCTATCATTTCCAGGGTTGATATTGTTGGGTAACTTCCATGTGCCACTGTGCTGTGGAGATTTCTCAGGAGTTGAATGTGCATTATCTCATTTAACTTTCAAAGCCACAGGATGAAGAATTTCAGCCTTGATTCACCAGCCATATTCCACTGAGTAATTGGAATGCTGTATTAATGTTCTATGTGTGAATGGAGTGAAAACTTTCCATCAAGCCAAACAAATAACTGTTTTTAGCTTTGAATTTTGTAATATGTTACCCTGTGGACAAGTGAAATGCATAGTTGTTTATCAAGCCAGGGAGAATAAAGGATATTATGTAATACAGAGGTTTTTCACATTTCAATATCTGACCACAAATATACCATAAAAGAAAAATGTTTTAATTTAAATACTAATATTGATGATAAACCTCCAGAATAACCTCATAGACCTACCTGTCTCAAATTTTTTAACAGGAACTTTGAATAAGAAAAGCCTTTTTAATGTAAACGATACAAACAATGATTTTTATACATTAAGCAAGATTTCATATGTTAACCAGCCTTCTCTTAGTACATTAAGCAAGATTTCCAACTTTCTCTTAACCTCATATATATTTATAGACAATTAATCCATTTTCCTATTATCTAAATTATTTGACCAGTTTTAAATAGAACACAACATGTCACCCATTCTTTGCATTATTTATATGTTTTGGATAGATATCATGCTGGCTTTGATAATTTCATTAAACAAACAGAAAATCACTAGCAAAATAAAGAGCTAAAATTTGAATGTTGAAAATGTAGTTATCACTAAAGAAAAAAACTGTGAAGCTGTACTTACATGGTGTTTGCATTAGAGAAACATAGAAGATGGTTGTGATAACCATTTTCCTATATTACTGGCCAGCCATTGACTCTATAGACATATTGCTTTTTTTTTTTTTAACTTTGCAGCATAATAGTGATATGAAAAAAAATCACATAGTTGGTTTAACATAAATGATTATATATGAACTTGATTTTTAGTCCTGCTGTTTCATAAAACAAGTTTACATATGTGATAGTTTTGTTGTAAAACAAATTTCTATCATTCATATTCTGGTTATTAATATAACACCAGTGATGATTTTGTAAAGTCATAAATATATAAAAATTATTTATTTCCAGAGAGATGCTATTAACATTTTGATTTCGTTTTCACACACATGTGTATATACATGTGAATGAATATATATGTAAATATATATATATGTTATTACATAAGTAAGATTAACTTCTAAAAATAAACCTTGTGATTTCAAGAAATTTTAAGTTCACAGCAAATTTAGCAGAAGGACAGATTTCTTCTACAACTCCTGTTCCTACTCATGCAGAATCTCTGACACTATCAATGTCTGTAACCAACAAAGGGCATTTGCTATAATCCATGAACCTATAGTGACACATCATTATACCCGAAGTCCACAGTTTACATTAGAGTTCACTCTTGGTGTTGCAAATGTAAGGATTTTTGACAAATACAGAGAGACATGTGTGCATCATTATAGTGTTCAACAGATTGGTCTCACTGTGACTAAAAATCTATGCTCTGCCTACTCATCCCTCTCTCCCCACTATTGTCTGGGGAATATAGTTCCTTTCATTGTCTCTGTGGATTTTTATTTGTTGATTTTATTTTATGTGAAAAAAATTTATCTTATAATCATTTTCCATATGAGTAAAATTTTCAAATTTATAGATTTATAGCATTACATAATATTGCATTGAAGTACTATTCCTCTATTTTTGCCATATCATATTTAACCATTCCGGTGGTATTTGATATTTAAGTATAAATTTCTTTTTGTTTAAAAATTTCCATTAATTTCTCAAAAATATTTTAATTCATTAATACACAGAACAAAGGTTTGAAGTTAATGTTTTCCATATGCTCAGGCCAAAAACCAAAATCAAACAAAACTTGAAATCATCCCTTTCTCCCCTGTCTTATGGCATCTCTAACTATACAACCATTTTTTACCACTTCTACATGTACTATTCTTTGTCAAGTTATGAACATCTCTTTTTGGTAATGAGGCAATAGCAATAGACTATGGTATTAATGTATCCTTGCTCTCTCAGCTGTTCTCAATGCAACGACTGGAGTGGTCTTTTACAATGAGGTTAGATGGTATCATTTCTGTGCTTGTCCACTTGGAAGGGCAAAGGAACATGGAGCTAAATAAAATGAAAATTAACTTGGAGGAATTGTTACCTGAGTATAACAATTTAGATAAAGTAACCAATAGAGTTTCCTAAACTTCTAGGACACACCTGGAAAATGAAATTTTAAAAATTCACTTACGATATTGTCAATATAAAATATTGAGGAATAAATTTAGCAGGAGATGTGAAGGACCTCTACATTGATAGAATGAATTGATGAAAGACTAAACACATAAATCATTAGAACAGAATAGAGCTTAAAAATGAATCTACACAAATATGGCCACTTTGATTTTCACAAACGTGAAGAAGAAATTCAACAGGGAAGAAGGTCTTTTCAACAAATGGTGTTGAGGTAGTTGCTAATATGTATGTAGAAATATAAACTTCTACACTGTACACCTTATACAAAAATTAAGCCAAAATCAAGCATAGATCTAAATGTAAAATGTGAAAGTATTAAAAGTTTAGAAGAGCTGAGTGCAGTGGCACATGCCTATAATCTCAGAGGCTCAGGAGGCTGAGGCTGGAGGATGTTCAAAGCCAACCTCAGCAACTTAGTGAGGCCCTAAGCAACTTAAATAATAAAATATAAACAGGGCTTGGGATGTTATTTGGAAGTGCCCTTCAATACTTGGTTAAAAAAAAGAAAGAAGAAAGTAAAGAAAAAAATTAGAAGAAAATCTTCATTACCTGTGTTAAACCAGAGTTCTTAAGAAACCATAAGCATAATCCATTAAGAAATATTGTAAATTTCATTTCACTGAAATTAAAAATGTTTTATCTATTAAATATTTCATTTTGCTTCATCATTAATTTCCTTTAATAACAGCCAGAGTTGTTTTATAGATTCCTTAGGATTTTCTATGCTTCACCATATTCTCTTCAAGTACATGCATTTGAACTTTCAAAAAGATGGATTTTTTTTGTTTGTTTTGTTTTTTTTTTTGTTATATTGCTGTAAGACTTCCTGAACAAAGCTGAAAAGAAGTGGGAGGAATTCATATCCTTGCTTTATTTTTTCAATTTAGGAAAAACATATTCAACATTGTGTTACTGAGTGTAACAGCAGCTGTAGGATCTCATTTGCTTATTTGGTTTTGTTAGACAAACTGTCTGAGGTCAAAATAGTTCCCTTGTAGTCATAATTTGTTGAAGGCTTATGAATTTTTATTGTTAATCAGTATTAGACTCTTAAGTAATTTCCAAATATATTGAAATCCTTTCCATTTTTATGATGAATTAAATTGATAGACTATTTGAACCATTCAAACTAATCTTGCTTTGAATAAATGATACTTGGTGTAGCATGTTACAGTTTCTATGTATTTTTGGATTTGATTTGCTAATATTTCCAAGTACTTTTGCATCTACATTCATGAGAAATGTTAGCAATTTAATTTTAATTGTTTTTGCAATAGGAAAGTGATTTTTTTTCATATACATATTGGTACATTATGGTTGTACATAATGGTGGGATTTATTGTTACATATTCATACATGCACACAATATGACAATATCATTTGGCAAATATCATTCCCTAGTGTTTCCCCTTTCACTCCTCTCTGTCTCTCTTGGTTCATTTCTTCTATTCTCCTGACCTCCTTTTGATTTTCATGAGAAACCCCTCTCCCACCCCAGCCTTTCATTTTTTTTCTTAGCTTCCACATATGCGAGAAAACATTCAACTTTTGACCTGAGTTTGACTTGTATTACTTTAACATAATGTTGTAAAGTTCCATCCATTTTCCTGTAAATGACATAATTTTGTTTTTCTTTATAGCTGAATAAATCTCCATTGTGTATATCTACCACATTTTCTTGATTAATTCTTCTGTTGATAGACACCTATGCTGGTTCCATAGTTTAGCTATTGTGAATTGTACTGCTGCAAACATGGGTATTTATATATCGCTATTGTATGGTGACTAATTCTTTAGGATAAACACTGAGGAGTGGCATAGCTGGGTCAAATGGTGGTTCCATTCTTAGTGTTTTGAGGAAACTCCCTACTGATTTCTATAGTAGTTGTAATAATTTACAATCCCACCAATGGTGTAAAAGTGTTCCTTTTTCTCCACATTCACTGTAGCATTTATTACTGTTTGTATTCTTGATGGATATCAATTATATTGGAGTGATTTGAAATCTCAGTATAGTTTTGATTTTCATTTTTCTAATTGCTAATAATGTTGGACATTTTTTTTCACATATTTGTTGGTCATTTCTATCTCTTTTGCTAAGTGTTTAGATCATTTATCCATATATAATTGCTTTCCTCTGAAGTTGCATAGTCTCTGGTTCAATTCCCAGGTCTTTGATCCATTTTGAGTTGATTTTTTTTTTTTTTTTTTTTTGCAGAGTGAGAGATAAGGGTCTACTTTTATTCTTCTATATATGGATAGGCAGTTTTCCTACATTTGTTTAAAGGCTATCTTTTCTCCAATGTATATTTGAGTCTTTTCTTTCCCCAACCCCTCATTAGTTTGGTTAAGGATTGCCAATGTTAATCTTTTCAAAGAACCAACTCTTTGTTTCATTGATTTTTTTTTAATACCAGTAATTGATCCCATGGCACTCTACCACTGTCCTAACCTTCAGCCATTTTTATATGTTATTTTAGACAGGGTCTCTCTTAGTTCCTTAGGGCCTCACTAAATTGATGAAGCTAGTCTATGAACTTGAAATGCTCCGGCCTCAGCCTCCTGATTTGCTGGGATTACAGGCATGTGACATCACACCCAGCTGTTTCACTGAATCTTTATAATTTTTTTTTCTTAAACTCATTGATTTTTGGCTATGATAATAATTTTCTTCCTTCTATTGGTTGGAATTCATTTGTTCTTTTTCTCAAGGGCCTTGACATACATTAGTAGGTTGTTTATTTGGAATGTTTCTGATTCTTTTATGTAGACACTAATAGCTACAAATTTTCCTCTTAAAACTGTCTTCATAGTGTTTCAAAGGTTCTAGTATGTTGTAGCACTATTCTCTTTTGATTCTAAAAAATTTTAAAATTTCTGCCATCACTCGTTAATTATCCAAAAGTCTGTTGTTCATTTTCTATATGTTGATGTAGTTTCTGTATGATTTTTGTGTTTGATTTCCAATTTCATTCTATTATGATCTAATAAGATACAAGGGATAATATTAATTTTTTTTTGTATTTGCTAAGAACTGCTTTTTGTACTAAAATATGGTCTATTTCGGAAAAGGTTTCATGAGCCACTGTAAAAAAAAAAAGTGTTTTCAGTTTTTGTTGGATAAGATATTTTATAGATATGTTAAGTTAATTTGATTTACGGTATTCTTCATGTCTGAAGTGTCTTTACTGAGTTTATGTCTGGATGATATATCTACTGGTGAAAGGGGTGTGTTGAAATCACCCAGTATTATTGTGATGGGATCTATATGAGGCTTTAATTTGAGTAGTGTCTCTTCTTTGTAATTAGGTGCACCGAGGTTTGGTGAATAAATGTTTGCTACCATTATATCTTCTTATTGGATTGTTTTCTTACCAGTATAAAGTGGCCTTCTTTATCTCTTTTGATTAATTTTGGTTTGAAGTCAGCTTTGTCAGGTATAAGAATAGCTATTTCTGCTTGTTTTCAGGTTTCATTAGCGTACTTCAGTAATTTCCATCTTTTCACTTTCAGCCTGTGCCTGCCTTTGCCCATAAGGTATGTCTCTTGTAAAGAACATATTGTTGGGTCTTGTTTTCTAACTCATTCTCTCAGCCTATGACTTTTAATTAAGGAGTTGAGACCATTTACATTCAATGTTATTATAGAGGAATGTTTATTAATTCCTGCCATTTTGATTTATTTTCAATGTTTTATGTAGTCCCATTTCTCATTGGCTTAGCTGCTCTTCAAATGACATTTGTTCATTTGTGAACTCTGGGGTTTGTTTTTTATTTCTTCTATATGTATTTCTTTAAATACTTTCTACAATGCCAGCTTAATAGTTCTGAAAAGAGAAAAAGAAAAGATGCCTCCAAAACCACGTGTATTCATTATTAGAGAAGCCAACCTGTATATTAAAGAAAGAAAATAAAACTCTTTAGAACTATAAAGATGAAAATATTTTGACTGAGGATTATGTGATTTTGTATGTGGATGATACAAAATAATCTGTGTTTGTGTGTGTAATATATATATATATATATATATATATATATATATATATATAAAATTATAAGAGAATACAACAAGAATATAGAATATATTTTATAATAATTTGACACAGTGGTACATGCCCTCAATCTTTGCTGCTTGGGATACTGAGGTAAGAAGATTGAAAGTTTAAGGTCAGGTAAAATATACAAAGTTTTTAAGAAATAATATTTTACTGATTCTATTGATCGATGAAAGACAACAAAAATTGCTGGTAGATAATTGGTAATCAAGGAAAAATATTTTCAAATTCTTTAACTGACACAGATTAAGCAAGGACATATAATGTATGAAGGCATATTAGCATGAAAATATTTGTACTTATTTATTTTTTTGTTCTAATTAGTTATATGTGACAGTAAAATATATTTTGACACATCATACATAAATGGAGTACAACTTCTCATTCTTCTGGTTGTACATGATGTAGGATTACACTGGCCGTGTAGTCATATATGCACATAGGGTAATGTCTGATTCATTCTACTATCCTTTCTACTCCTGTACCCCTAACTCTTTTCACTCCTTTCTGCCTAATCCAAAATACCTACATTCTTCCCAAGCCACAGCCCCCACCACCATTCACTGTGAATTGGCATCCACAGATCAGAGAAAACATTCAGCCTTTGATTTTTTAAGATTAGCTTATTTCACTTAGCATGATATTCTCCAGCTCCATCCATATACAGGAAAATTCCATGATTTCATTCTTAAGGTTGAGTAATATTATATTGCATATATATACCAAATATGAAAATATTTTTAGACCCAATAGAAAAATGGTCAAATGATATAAACAATTAATTCACATAATTTCCAACTCAAATATATATCAAATAGTTAAAGACAGTTATAATTTGTATTAGGAATTTGAGAAGTGTAAATCAAAACTTTAACAAGACTATATGTTTTCCTCCCTAGTTTGACAAATATAAGAAAGCTGAGTAATATTTATTGCTGATGATTATGTAAGCAAATATGCCACTTATGGCAATATAAATCAGTGAAAATATTTTAGATTACAAACTGCAGTATTTTGAGAAATAAAATATGCCCTCAATCCTTTAATGCAATTCAGTTAATGAGAACATGCTGCAAAGAAATTCTACTAATGCTTCACAAAGATGTACAAGTTCATCTCATCTGTAGAAACCAAAGAATTGCAACAACTTACTAAAAAAATAAAGAAAATGCTATAGATAGATTTAATGAAATGATATAGAGAAGACATGAAAGATCAGCACATTTTACTAAGTATACAGTGAATAAAACAATGATTTCAGAATGAAAAAAATCTGCCTATATATATTTATCATTTGACATTAGCGATATATTTCTTTCTTGATCAGCTATCTCTACATACATATCAACTTGATTATTTTAATAAATACTTCATATAATATTATAAGAATGATTTTTTTTGTTTCTTAGGGCACAAAGCTGAAACAATAACTAGAGTTTAATAAATTTTAATATATTATTTATTTTTCTCTCTATTTGATCTTCAAGAATATCTGTCTGGAATATTCTGTGCCTTTGGTCTGGCCCATTGCCTTTTGTATTTCTGGGCTTCTTCCCTGTTTATGTTTCAATGTTGAGTTAGTCAGCTAATTATGTACACACATATTATACATTCTTTGGGGGAATAATTTTTTAAATAATATTTTCATTTCAATTTAATGTTTTCTTTAACTATTTTTTGGGTATTAATATTTGCCTTTTTTATTGCTTCCATTGTTTAATGGAAATATTTTTCTCTTATTATTTATCACATTATTAAATATACGATCATATATATTATATATATATGATCTCTATTCATTTCCTACCTATTTATTTTAGTATTTCCACCCTTCTTGGATTATATGATCCTGTGTGTATATTTATGTGTGGATGAGTGTTTAATTGATCTTTAGTGTGTTTTTTAAATTTGAGGTTTTAATTTTATCTCTTTTATACATTTATCTCCAAGATGGAGAGAAAGAAGAATAACAATTGAAAATGCAAATTATAATGCAAAATACTTTTTAAAAAAATTTAATTTTTCAAATCCACATATTTTAAGTTGCTAAATTTGTTTTTTCCTTGGACATTCTCATTATCTTATATTTGCTGCTATAATTGTAATTTAGATAATTATACTACTCATGGTGATTAATATCTTTAATCTTTTAAATACATTTTAAGAGTCTCATATCATTTTTAGTTTTGTTATTTTGTTGTCATTGTTTTATTCTTTGCTTTCTAAATAATCTTCAGATTCTCAGGTTCTTTTACACCATAACTTCTTCATATTTGAGTTTTTGTGAAGCATATTTCAAAGAGACATAACTATAAATAACATTTTATGAGTGGTCTAGAGAAAGAGCAGAAATGTTTTATGCATGGCATAAAAGTTCAGTGTTCTCAGAAGCCCATTTTTATTCATATTTGATTCTATTTGCCCAATTATTGACAGCATCATCAGGAACCCAAAAGAACAGGTCATTGATCAGTAGAAGAAGGAGAAAGGGTTTCTGAATAAGTAAAAGAAGCAGATATTCCCTATAAATATCTTATGAGTCTTATATCCCTGGTTGGTAAGGACTTTATTTTTTTAAATAATTAGTTAACACTTTTTGTTAATAATTTTATCACATTTTTGCATTGATTGATTGTAATTAACAATAAATTTTGAAAGATGTGTTTTAATTTTCAATAGAACTGGAGTTATTGAATAGAAGTGTATGATTAGCACCTTAAAAGGATTTTTTATCCTATTTATGTTGGTATTTGTGTTTATATGTTAATGGTGATGGCTATTTACTTACCAGAAAAAAAGGTGGTAGAGTAAAAGTCAAGTTCTCCAAGCTCATAAACCCTATTTGTACAAACAAAAATAGACAAAAGGAAATAAAAATAACAATAGTTTAAAATAATCATTGTCACTGCAATCATATAGAAAATATATAATGTATTCTTCCTTCTTCAATATTTCCCCCCATTGGAGTTATTTAACAGAACTTGGAGAAAGCTGAGCACTAAACATGTATATATTTGTGTCATGTAATATCCAATGAAATTGCTTTTAATGTTTGCATTAGTCAGGGTTCTCTAAAGAAATAAAAACCAACAGGATGGAGATATATATATATATATATATATTTTTTTTTCCCCCCCCACAATGGCCATATGCAGGCTGGAGAGCTGGAGAAACCAGAAGCTTCTAAGTCCAAAAAGCTGAAGCTTCAGAACAAGAGGAATCAATGATACAGTCTCCATCTGGTAATTTGAGAAGCCAAAGAGAAAAACCTAAAGTCATATTCAATCTTGAAATGAGAATAATTAGCAATCATTAGACAGAAAAAAAAATAGACATAGAGGAAAAATTACCTATAAAATAACACTAGAAGGTACAAAGTTCAAATTTCAATAAAACATACAGATCACAGAAAATGGCAGGGATAAAATAAAAGCAATTCTTACAAATTTCACAGAATTGAAGAATGAGTTCCTGTATTCATGGTAAGAAGTTGACCCACACTGAAGTATACTATATGAAATATCAAAACATGGCATTAAATGGAACAATCCCAAAAAAGTATTGGGAAAAAAACCCAAACAAACAATAAAAGAACCCACATGTAGTGAATCAGTAGTTCAAATGCTCCCAAACTTCTCTTTTGTGACTATAGAACTTAAATGTGGCAAGTGATTTATATTTTAAAATAAAATGGCATTTTCTTTTGAATTTTCTCTCAAAGTTTTGAGTTTTATAGACCCACTTTTAATTATATATAAGGTAGACTCAGAGCATTTTGAGATTTAATCAAATTTTCCATCCATGTATCATTTTTCATGCAACAAAAGAATAAATGTATAAAAAAAAGAAGAATTTACGACATTCAGGTAGCAAAGCTCCAATGCAAGTGAAAGATGAAGTCCTAGAATGATGATGGAAAAGCTCTGTCCCTGGAGTGGAGATCAGGTCAGGACTCCAGAGATATCCTCTGAGATGCGGCAGTTCAAGGACCTGGGAGTATTTTAATACATTGAGAAAAAGAAGACAATTCTGGGGAAGCTATAGGTTGAATTAGTGAGAAAGAACAAAATATAAAAGCTACCTGACGTACATAGTACCTTCACTGTAACCAAAAATATGTGTATCCCCTACAAAAACAGTAATATTGATCTAGTGCATGGCTTATCTAGGAATGTTTTTTGCATACTCATTATAATATAAGTACCAAATTTAGATTTAATAGTATGACATAAAAATAATGAGAGGATGAGTAGATCTAAATATATTTCAGAGATAGTAATAATTTTGGAGATATATATATATATTTTTTTTGGTTGGGCATAGGTGATATTTAACAAATGGCTAAATTATTATCTTTCACATTGAAAAATTCAATAAATAACTCCTTGAAAAATTCTTTAAAAATAATAATTGGACATATTGAGATTAATAAGACCAATAAGTTGAAAATTGTAACCTTTTAGAAAGTGAAAACTGAGACAGAGATAATATGGGCCATTATTTTGTGAAATCTTCTGAAGTTATCTAATTTTTAATATGTGTGAAAGAATCTCTTCTTTGAAATTTAAGGGAAGAAATCTACTTAAATATTTGAACACTAAAATTATAGGCTTTAAATAGGGAAAATTTTGGCAAAATGATTTTGTGCCCAAATCATAGCACATATTAAAAAAAACAGAAACAAAAATGGAAAGAAAACAACAAAAAATCCTCAATTAAATTCAGTTCTAAACTAACCAGCTTATTGTACAGAATTACTGTGCCTTACACTAGCTTCTAAGTTATACTGACCCCATTGTACTGGGTCTCTTACCTAGCAGTCATATATTTGAATAATTAATTATTACTTGCTGTAGTGATACATCATTAGTATAAGATAATGACATTTCCAGATAGCCAAAGTATTCCTATGCAGACAGAATCTTTGGCAAATAAATACTGTGTGAATGTAGACACTAGGTCAAAATAGAATCATGAATATTTTTAGGGAAACTTATGGGCTTTAAGAATTGGATAGCGGGTGCTTTTGTTTCAATCTGAAGTAGCATTTTGTTAATGACATATCACATGATTGGATTTTCTATCCATGGATTTATTGGATGAAATAATTACTAATATGACAAATATATTAGCCTATAATGAGGAATGCCAACATGGAGCACAGATGGTCTCCTCCAACAAGTGACAATTTGAAGCCTCAATTTATCATGAAACAAACAGAACTGTTTAGAACAACAATATTCTAATCATGAGAGAAAGAAAATAGGAACACAGTAGCAGTGAATAGCAATTATAGTTTTATATTTTGGATCACATTTAAGGAAACATTGGATGTTGGAAATTTTTAGAAAAGACATTTTTAGGTTCCATATCAAGTATTTTAGTACTTTGTTGAACTGAAAACTAAATCAGAAATCAGCTGTCTTGGTTGAGTACATGTGCATTCTTATTATTCTTACTATCTGCAGGGATTTAATGATGCTTGGTGTGTGTGTGTGTGTGTGTGTGTGTGTGTGTGTGTGTTTGTGTGTGTCGTAACCAAGCTAATTTCTGTACACTCATCTAAGAAAATGCCAGCCGGAAAGTTTGACAACAGCACCTGTGAGAAATAGCAAAAAGAGCTTTGTGTATACTATGTCCTGTGGGGGTTGGTGGTTGTTGATAAAAATCAATTCGATTCTTTACAAATAAATCCAGGGGTGCAGGATGGCAAATATAGTGTGTTAGTGACTTTACAGGATTTACACAGGATATACCCATAGAATAAGTGGCACTCAGTCAGGATATGTTTGTGGAACATAACCAAAAACTAAAACAAAAAGTTCTCATTTACACATACATCAACCATTCTGTACATGATCAATGTTGCCTTAAACACAGCTGTGCCCAAACAGAGTCCCTTCCTAAGCCTGTCTTTATTATTTTCTACTGCTTACATTAATTGCCTGAAATGTCTTCCATGCAGATTTTTATCTCGAATGTACTTGTAAAAATTGGCTATGGCTATGGCAAGTTTTAGTGTCAAGCGGAAAGTAGTTCCAGTTCTAGCAGAAAAAAATCTTGTACAGTTTTTTTTTTTTTTTATAATTTTGCTTTTGTATCTAATACATGGATTCAAATCTCACTCTACCCCAAAGAAGGAATAAATTTCTAAGGAGAATTCAATAGAGAAGAGAGTTTTGTCTCTGAAGCAGAGAAAGCAATCCCAGATAAATGGAAAGGCAAAAATTCATGGTTTGATGTCATGTGTGCGGAGGATGCTGATAGCCTGCATGAATAGCATTATACTTCTGTGTAAAGAAAGTGCTATTCATATGATTTAGTTGATTAATTATTATTTTATAAATACCTATATTGATCTACCTACCCGTTTATTGATCTATTGATATAGATGCAAATATAGAGTTATCCCTTGGATCCTTAAAAAGAAAATAAGGCTAGTGCATTACACTAATTTTGAATATAGTGTAATGAGACAAAGAATTTGTGACAATCTTGAAACTAGAAGGAGGAAAGAGAAGTGTAAGTGACAGAAAGAGGCTCTGGTGTGTCAAGTCTTGGGGAAGATACTGGCAGGAGGGGAGGAGTGTGGTGGATCACATAGTTCACAGAAATGCATTTGGTAAATTTGTAATCATAGGTATGTGAGAAATAATTTTTCTTGATTAAAATACATTTTTATTAATCTATACCTCACAGTCAATTCTGATTTATTTCCAGGCTTGCAGGTTCTAGAACTTTTTACGTAATAGCATGGTATAAAACTTCAAAGGAGATTCTTTGTTGGTAGTGTTGCTCTGTTGCTTTTATGACTTTTGCTGCTTATGATTTGCCTTGCTTTATAAAATTCTAAATTTTCTGATATATGTTGAAATATTTTTTACAGAAGATATTTTTATTAAATTACAAATCCCCCAATGATTGATTTTGTACATTTTCTGTTGGGGCTACAACAACTTCAGTTATATTTGGCAAGTTAATGGCAGTTTGATGAGCAGCTAAATTTTTATCACTAAATTTAAAATGAAGTAAAGAAACTGAAAATAAGTGCTTAATTTGTTCCATTTTCATATTGTTATGTAGTCATGAGATCATTCCACTATCAAGATAATAAATATTTCTATCATCTATCATTCCGAAAATCTTGTGCTACTTTCTGATCCATCCCACTTATCTCCCATATCCCCAAACAACAAATAATCTGTCATCTGTTACAACAGAGTTCACATTTTATAGGATTTTATATTGATGCCACACACACTATTTTGGTGGGGTGTGGGGAGAGGGAGAGGTGAGAGGTCTGGCTTCTTTCCTTCAAATCAGTGATTTTGAAATTTAAACTACTTTGTTGCATATTAACATTAGTTTATTAATTAAAAAGAATATCCAAAATACTCTTATTGAAGACATAAAAGACTTCCACATTGCTAAATTTATTAGTTTTCAGATTTTTTCCTCACTGAATTATAAGTTCTTTATTGATTCTTTTTAGTTATGCATGATAGTAGAATCCATTATGATAAAATTATATAAGCATGGAATACATCTTATCCTAGTTAGGACCACATTCTTGTGGATGTACATGATAGTGGGATTTAAATGTTCTTTGTTGTAAATCACTTTTTATTTTGTACCAGTACCATTCACAGGTTAATCTTAACTCCCTCTTTTGAAATATAGAGGCCTTTCCCTTGAACTCCTTATTTTTATCATATATATTCTTTTTCCAAGTGAGTGCACTTAGTCTGAAGGTTTAAAATACCAGGAACATGCAGATTACTTCCAAATATTTATCTTGTTCTGGATTGTTCCCTGAACTTCATACTCATATTCAGTTTCCTCCTACTCTTTTATATTTAATTAAAAATAAATCTCACTCATGTGTCTACTGCTTCCCTTTCAAGTGATTGCATCCAGTCTTACAAAGGCAGCAAAATGAGTAAAAAAAGAAGCAATGAATATGACAAATGGAAAACAAATAGCAAGATTATGTTTTAATTCCAACCTTATTAATTACACTAAATACAAATGGCCTAAATATAGAATTAAAATATAAAGATTAACTTTTATGAAGAATCTAAAATTTTTGAACTCAAACATTTAAGTGGAGATTAGAATGGTGGATACCAGGTTGTGAGCTGGTAGTTTGTGGGGATATTGGCCAAACAATGTGAACTTTAGTCCAGAGGAATAATTTCATGAGGTCTGTCATGTAAAATGTGAACTATAATTAATAAAAATGTCTTGCATTCTAGAAAATTTCTTAGAGACTAGATTTTAAGTGTTCTAACAAAGAAAAGTATGTGAGGTGATACATATGTTAATTAGCCTGATTCAGCCATTCCATAATGTACATGTATATATTTAAAAACATGCTGTACATGGTAAATATGTACAATGTATTTGTCCATTAGAAAAAGACAAATTGAGAAAAGTTGCTAAAACTGTATGCTGCCTCCAAAAAATGGACTCTAAATATGAATACACAAATAAACAAAAAATAAAAGAATATAAAAAGATATACTTTGTAAATATTGATCAAAGAAGTCAGAGTGGCTATATTAATATGAACCTTGATTTCAGAGCCAAAATATCACCAAGGATGACAAAAGACATTTCATAATGATAAAAGAATCAGTTTATCAAGAAGGCATAATAATTTTAAATGCATATTCAAAAAATAGAAAATATATAAAATGCATTAAGCAAAAACTGAGAGAATTACTTGGAAAAATAAATCACAATTATAGTTGGAGTTTTTACATCTGGTTTTAATAACTAGCAAAAAATTTAGGCAGAAATCCAGCAAATGATTTTTATAATTTCATCAACTAGCGATAATCTATAATTGTAGACATTCAAGAACAGCAAAATAGACTGTCATTTTAATAGTACATGGGATATTTGCAAAGATTGACCCTATTCTGAGCCATAAAGCAGGTCTCAATCAACATGCAAAAATTTAAGGGAGAATATATATTCTCTGATACAGTGGAAGTCATTTAGAAATCAATAACAGAAAGGAATGTGGAAAATAACCAACTACTTGGAAGCTGTAAGAACACAATTCTAAATACCTCATGGGGTCAAACAAAAAAATTAAAGGGGGAAACTGGAAAGAATTTGAACCAAATGAAAAACATTAAAATTTGAGGAATGTTACTAAAGTAGTACTTATCATATTTGGACACTAAATGCCTATAATAAAAGCCAGGCACTAATTACCTCAATTTCAATTTTCAGTAAATAGAAAAATAAGGAAAATTAATAAGTAAGCAGATGAACAAAAACTCTAATATCAGTGTAGAAGTCAATGGAATAGAAAACACAAAACAATGGAGAAAAATAATAAAAGCAAAACCTAGTTCTTTGGTAAAATCAACAAAATTTTAAACCTCTGAATTGACAGAATAAAGTAGAGAAAAGAGAAAAAATGGAAAAATTTCTTGAATGAATCAATTAAAACTTACCTAAGAATAACTAAATAGCATAAGTAGGACTGTATTTATTAAAGAATTTGTATTTTTGGCTAAATATAGTTTCATGGATAAAACTGCAAGAGCAAATGATTTTCCCTCACCAGAACTAAAGGTGCCAGCATTTTGATCTTGAACATCCCAGACTATGAATATGTGGAAATAAATATCTTGTTTAAGCCATTCAGCCTGTGATATTTCACTATGCTCTACAAGCTTACTAATACAGTCTTTATTTTAATTGTGTTTTCCTGTAGAGAAAAAATTTGTATTTTTGCTTGATTCTTGGAAATGTTATGGTTTATAGTGCTTTTATAAATAGTATGTTGTTTTTAAGTCATATTTTATTGAGTGATGATCTAAATAATTATTTTAATTTTGTAAGTTGATTTTTTTTGGTAAATTTGCTGAAATTTTTATAGCTATTGATTATTCTTTTTTAAAAATATTTTTCTTAGTTGTATATGGACATAATACCTTTATTTTATTTGTGTATTTTTATGTTGTACTGAGGATTGAACCCAGTGCCTTACACATACAAGGCAAGTGCTCTACCACCAACCTATTACTTTTTCTAGAGATAGATGTTCATTTCTTGATAGTTTATATATTTCCTTCCAATCCTACATCTTGTTACTTTTTATTTCATTTTCATATTGTCCAGTACAACCAGAATATATTAATCATTAAAATAATATATATAAAGACAACAGAGTCTTTGTTTCATTCTTGACCCATTGAATCCACCCCTTTTCTAGTTTCCTCATGAAAATTTCTCCATTGTTATTGATTTTTGTATATCATGTTTTGGTGGACAGCCTTTAAGATTGTCCCAATATTCCCTGTCTTCCAATACTTATGTCCCTTGGTTTATCCTCTTATCTTGAGTAGGGAGCAAACTTTTCCATTCACTTTTGATAAGCAGAATATGGCAAAAGAAACTAGATATCACTTCCAAGAGTCAACTCTGCAGAGAGACCCACATAAATGAGTTTAGAAGTGGGTCTTTGAGATCAGTCAAAATTAGATGAATAGGCTTGGAAAGAATTTTCTTAGGCCTGTCAGCATCCATATGAGTGAATTTGAAGCATAACCCGCTTGGACCTTTGAGATGGCTAGAACTCTGGATAATATCTTGGTATCAGTCTTTTGAGAGAGTCTGGTACAGAAACACCCAGTTAATCTGCATTGAAATTTTTGATTCACAGAAACTATGATAATAAATATTAGTTGGTCTAAGCTGCCAAGTTTTCAGGTAATATGTTTACTCATTCTTGAAGATGATCTCTTTGTTACTTTGTTAAGTATTTCTAAAATCATCACTTAAAAATAATGTTTTCTTTTTCTTATTAATAACAAGATAAAATTCACTGACATATTTTGGATACTGAAGCATTCTTGCATTTCTGGAATATAATCTACTTGAAAATGGCATATTTTCTTTGGTTTTTAGTTAGCTAATACTTTCCCCAGAAGTTTTGCTTGCATGTTTATAAGAGAACTGATGTCACAATTTTGCTTATTTGTTTTGTCTTAGCATTACATAAGGCTTTATAAATGAGCTGGTTCATTTTTTTCACATTTTCTTAATTGAAATTAAAGAAAAAATCTATGATGTAAAAATTTGTTACATGAGTTTTGGTATAATGACATATAAAACCTTCTGAATCTGGATTTTTGAGGGGAGGGAATTATTGACTGACATTTAATTGTCTGTAACATATACTGAACTATTCAGTGCTTTATTTTTATCTTTTCTCGATTTTAGCATATTATGTTTTTCTAAAAGAGACATATCCATTTATATAGGTTCACATTTTTTTTAATGTAGTGGTCCTAACACTTCAGTTTTTTAAAACCTCTTTTTTTTTGTCTTAATTCTCCTTTTTGTTCTGTATTATTTTAACTTACATCTTTCATCTTTTTTCTTGATTAATCCTTCCAAATCCTTTCTTGCTGATCTTTTCAAGTAATAGTTCTGTTTTTATCTCAATCTCAATTTTATTTTCCCTATTTTTATTTTATTTTCTTTGTTTCTTTAGACATTGTTATTTTGCCACTCTTCCATCAAGCATTTATTCTCTTTTATTTAGTAGTCCTTGTTTTTTGATATGCATGTTTTAACCATAAATTTCCTTCAACTACTGCTATAATCATCATATATTTGTATATGCAGAATTTTCATGGTCATTAATTTTCATTGCCACCAATATTTCCTGATTATGCTTATAAATTTATTTTAAACCCAAGGAATAATTAATAATATGAAGTTTAAATTAAAAGTATATTTCTTTTTCTAATGTATAACTGAGTTGCATTGTGAATAGAGAGCTAAGGTATCATTTTATTCTTTGGAATTTATTGTTACTGCATTCATGATTAAATACATGATCTTTTTTTTTTTTTAAATGTTGTCTATATGGTCAAAAAAACCATGCTTTTTTCTGTCACTGTAGACTTCTATATATCATCTGTCATCTCCACATTGTTTTTTTAACACCTTCAATGCCTTTGCATATAGCTTTCTTTACTTGCTTTCTCTGTAGTGTTTGAAGTGTTTTAAAAAATGTATACAACCAGAGATAAGAAAAATTGTGCTTTATATGGGTAATAAGAATTATGCATTCCACTGTCATATACAAATAAAAAATTAATTAAAAAATAAAAACTCCAACTATAGAAGGTTTTAGTTAAAGTTTTTTTAATTGTTTGATACATCATATTGACATATGTTTAGCTTTATACATGTTAATTGTGGTGAGCCGTTCCTATAGACCGTGGCCGCCATTAGAAGATGGCGCCGGCTTCCACTGTGGCCTGTGATAAACAACTCCTTTTTTGGAGAGTTGGCACGTAATCCCTTATCACCCTATGAGAAAGCTCCACGTGGCAGCTTTGCATTGGGGCTTGAGATGCTTTATTAAGGCTGGGAGGGGCATCCAAGAAAGAGAAGAAGAAATATCAAGGACCTGAATAAACTGCTGAAAGAAGATTCCTGAGTTGCGTCTTCCTTGCGGGCAAGGGGTCGCGACAGTTAATAATGCTATATATTCCTTATGTTCTTCTTTGTATTAGATGCAGCATCTGTTTTTCCTTTATATAATAATGTTTTACATTAAGTTGGATTCCATCAGATATAAGAAGAGGCACCTACATTTTTTTAAAATTCACATTTGTCTGGAACATTTTCTCCATCTGTATTATATTTAAACTTTAAATATAAACTTTATTTAAATATAGCATTATTATATTTAAACTTAGATTATGCCTTTTGTATTTTTCAACTTTGTATTTAGAATTTTTATATTACCAAAACCTTCTTAATGAGCTCATGTATGTTCTTATAAAAATAATATAAACATTTTCTGCAAAAGCTACATCTAGTCAGTTCAGATGTTAGTAGGAAAAATAGTTGATTTAGAACTAAAAGAACCATTATGCTACAGAGCTAGTAAATGGTCTTGGTTTGTGGCTTCATAAAGTGAATTATTCAAAGAATGTCCCAAGTTTGACTTACTATGGAGACTAAACTTCAATATAGTACAAATTTTAGGTTTGTGAAGAGATGGGTAAACAATGAATAAAACTTGGAGATCCCCGAGTCATCTGCTTAGCAATGCCAGTACAACTGCTGAAAATAAGGGTTCTTTTTAAAACTCCCATGCGAGCTGTACCACAGAGCCCTACCAGCTGGCGGTTTTCTTGGCATATAACTATGGTTCAGTGCCAGCTGCACAGAGGCAGGGCATGAAAAGAAAGATTGAATGGGATAAACTAGTAATTATGCTTGTGTGATTTGCTAGGTGATTGGGTTCTTTAAATGAGAAAGTTACTACTTGGAAAGATGCAGAAAAGAACCTGCCTAGAGTATGAAAACAATATTTGGTAGTATTTTTCTCCTCAGGATTGACTCTTCATTGTAATTTTAATAAGTATGTATTAAAGGAGCAAATGATTTATATTCCAGTATGAGCTCTAATAGATAACGTCTGCATGTAAATCATCATAGTTTTATGCCCACTTTTATTTCTTTGTTTGAATACTGTTTAGATGTATTTTGATGTTTTTTAAGGGTATGATGTGTGATTTTGAAAATACATATTTGAATGCAGCTTCTCCCTTGTGAATCGATAGTAATAAGTTAAATCAGAAAATACTGTTTCTCTTTAAAGCTTGGCCGTTCTAGGGCAAGTTACAGGCTCTTATCTCAATGTTTTACTTTCAAGTTGTCTAAGCAAATTGGAAATAGTGCATTGAAGGCACTTTCACATGTGATATCTGTTAAATGTCATTTACAATTTATGTAGTCTTACACAGAATTTTCCTTTCTATCTTTGGAGACTGATAAATAAAATTTGTTCCCTGCTATGTTTTGTTTTTTTTTCTTATTTGGCCAAGGGAATATTTAAATGTATCTTTTTGTGCTATAGAAGGACAAACCTATTATTTTAATATTTTATTCATCAATTCCATTGCATGTATAAATTTGCTATGAGTTTCCTTCTTTATGATTACATTTAGTTTGGCAGTGAGAAGATATGTTTATCTTTAATCCAAATAACTCCTTCTAAAAATAACATGTCTCTTAACCCCCACACCTAAAGGTAAGTGGTAAATTGAACAATCATACTTTTTCATCTATGTGAGAGGTATTTACATTAAATATGCATGTCATATATAATATATGCATAGCTGAGAGCAAAAACTGCCACAGTGTCAGAGGAATCATTTAAAGACTTTACTCCATATAACATCTAAAACACTATAAAGAATTAATTAATCCTAATGCAAAGCAACACAAATATGCAGCTGGGGAAGCTTATTTTCTAAAGGCATAGTTTTATATAGGTTGATAGCTAGAGATAGATAGGTATAAGTATAAACACAGATAATTTTTTCTTTTAGCAGATCTCTTTGTCTCAAAAAGGAAAGGGAGACTAAATATATATATATATGTATATATGTAATTTTTATGCTATTGCCATTGAATACATTAGTTTCATTATTTTAATTTTCTCATAGCCTTGTCAATTGTGTCAATAATTTGAGACCGTATGGGTCAGTCTCAATGTGATAAGATAGGGGATAAAAAGATTTTTTTTTTTTTTTATAAATGGAGGAATCGCTCTGATCTGAGGTCCAGCTAATAAACCAGGAGAAATCAGAGGAAGCAAGAGGATTGATGATTTGAGTACATTTAATAAGAATGACCTCTCTTATTTGTAAAGCCCTTAACAGATTTCACCCTCATTAGTAGCCACTAATATTGTAGATCTCAGAAAGAGCATTTTCAGTGGTAGAATCCTGGTTAATAAGAATTAAAAGATGAATGAATGGGTAAAAAAAAAAGCAAAGAGAATGATTCTTCTTTTGCGAAGTTTAAAATTAAAGGAATAATAAGGAGCAAAGAGGACTGGGGGACCAATGTAGAGGTATTTCTCTATATTATATTTAACTTCACTGAAACATGTTTGTGGGTAGAGGAGAAATGTATAAATGAAAATTTGAAGGCATAAAAACATCAGAGATAATTATAATGATATAAAGCTGAAAGAGAAAAAGATTGTCCTAATAGAGAAAGAGTGAAACAAAAAAATGCATATAGAGAAACAGTTTCTGATAGCAATAGAAACATTGAAGATGTTTATTTGTAAGATTCTGTAATTACAGAGGAAAAAACATCTTCTGAAAGAATTTTGAATTTTTTTTTTTAACACATAAAGCTTGTTTTCATTTCAAGGACCGATCTACTTAATCACCAAGGCCACTATGTACAGACAAAAGAGGGGAGGCTTTATTTCTTGGTCTCATCCTCTTTGGACAGTGTCTTGATGGTCTCCTCCTTCTTGTCCTAGATGCACTCCTCACAGTTTTCGTGCCCCTCTGGTCTTAGATCTCCGTGCCTCAGCCTGGTCAGCTAGTGGTTTCTCTTGGGCCTTATCTCCTTTCAGTTTATGGATGTGTTCCAGGAGGATCCGCTTGTTTTTGAACACATTCCCCTTTACCTTCAGGTAGAGTCTGTGATGCTTGTGTCTGGTCAATCTTCTTAGATTCACGGTATCTCTGGAATAGCCTCTGAAGAATCTGCATCCTTCTCATCCAGATTACCTTCTCTGGCATTCGAACACTAACTGTACCTTTTTGCTTACCTTTGCCTATATGCCTGCCCTTCCAGGGAGGCAAGGTATTTTTTTCCTGGCATCGGTGAGTGAACAGACAGTCACTGGTTTGTGGATGATCAGCCCATCTTTGATCTTCCAGATCTGCTAACAAGAGTTGGCACTGGCGATTTCATTGGTCTCCTTGGGGTCTCAACCAGACCTTCTTTTTGCCACAGCAGAGGACGCTGGAGGCAATTCTCTTTTGAAGCTTGAGCATACTCATGGCTGCAGATAAGCTGCAAAAGGTGAAAATGTCAAAAAAATATTTAGAGCCTGAAAAGAGAGGATAAGTTCGTAATTGAGGTAGAAAATAGCATAAAAATTAAATATGGGCTGCTGAAATATGTACCTAAATTATATTAGAGTAAGTGGATGCAGTTTAGTGAATTCTGCAGTAATGCCTGGCAGAAAAGGAACAGAGCACGTGGAAGCTTTTACGTAGGGTCGGAGAAAATGTAAATGACAGAGAATTTGGAAAGTGGGATGTGAAAATAAAATATTAGAATGTTTACTTATTTTGATTTTTAATCCTTGAGATGTTTTAAAATTTCTGAAAGGAGTTACATTTATCAAAATTTATTTAAACAAGAGGAAGTTTCTAGAATTGGGCAAAATGTCCTCCTTCTACCACATGTTCACATTAGATTTATATCCGGTAGTAAGGAAATGACATACAGAAACAACCTGATTGACTGTAGTTGACATTTGCCTTATATGGGCATAATGTGATAATGAAGTTGGCTGTGATTGCCTGAAGTTAATTGACTAAGACCCAGTTAGTTACAAGAGTATACTCTTAGGCTAGTTTACGGGTTGTTTGCACATCAGGCTAGGGTATATACAAGCCAAATTTTATCACCCATGTACAGAAACAGATGTAGGCAAAGTTACCAATTTAACAAATATAAGGGTTAAAAGTTTTTAAGAATTAACCATTGCCCCTTGGCCAGCCAGAGAAGGCATTGGCTTCCCACAGTTTTTCATTGAAAGCAGCTATGGTCCAATGCTTCAGGCAACTGATTCTGACCAAAAAGGAGGCTTTTATCCTAGCCCCACATTGTGCCAGGGAAGAGGCTGGCACTCAATCAGACAAGAAAGCAGGTAAGGTGTGCTTTCTACATAGTAAAGTTTCTATTATAAGGTTTAGACTCAAACTCCATTGCTCCACCAGAGAAGAATCTGGTGTTCTGTCACCTGTCAAGGCCAACACACAACCATAAAACACAACTTCAATGCCATGCTTGATTTTGGTCTGATGATCAGATCATGAGGGACTGTTGGAAGAGAGCTAAGTTGGAGTCAATATCTGGCCCAATATATTATAATCTGGTCTTACTAGTGGAGGGTGGGGCTTCCTTAATCTTACAGGTTAAAATTGATAGTCCCCAGGCTGTGAACATCACCAAGATGACAAGATCAGCTCCTGATAGATTTCTGTGCTACTACTGTGGGTGATGTGGCAACTGGCTAGAGTTTGCCCCACTGAATTCTGTTCTATCATTCTGGTGTATGCATGTATGTTATTAGGCACTTTCAGACAATCCAAAAATTCTGGATATATCTTCTCTAGTATGATAAAGAACAGATATTGGTGGGATCCAAGATGTCAGGCTAGAGGGAGAGGCTGCATTCTGTGTGTCTCTGTGACCTGATATTCAAGTAGTGAGAATACTATTTCTCTGTGAGTGATTAGAGGAATGCTGACAGCTGCTCCCACATAGGAATCTGCTATGCCTGAGCAGTTTTCCAGGCTTCAGCATCAGCACAGGACTTCTGGCCATTCACCCATGCAGGACCTCCAGGTGACCGAGAACAACGACCAGGAGCACCCATGCAGGACTCCTGGCCTCAGTGCCATGCAGGACACCCAGATGCTGCCCATGTGCAGAACCTCTGGCCAACACTCATATGTGGACCTCCATCTACCAAAGTGGGGCTCCCCTGGTCGCCTCCATCTTGGGACACCTTCATCGCTATCTTTAGTTGGAGCAACTCCCAATTTGGGACACCAGCTGGGGCTTAGAAGCAAAATCAAGGTACCTATAATCCCTAGTGCCCACCTCTCCCTGGTAGCCACTAACCCGGCACAGTGCTTGCAGATACACAGCCTGTCTGTAGCTTGCAAAACCTTGTCCTGAACTGCCCAATAAAAAACAGCTGTCCGTGGCAGATGCACAGCCCCCAGAGAGCAGCCCATAAGAACTCAGGAAAGGAAGGTTTCTGGTTTGGAAATAGAAAGGGAGAGGATGAGTGAGATACAGTTTAGAGACAAAATTAGAGACCAGGAATTGTGAGGTCTACAGGCGATAGAATGAGATAAGACCTGGCGCATCTGTGGTGAGGACCGCATGAGCGAGCCCAAAAAGAGATCCTTGGGGTGCAGTCTCACATCAGGGACTGGAAAGTGCTATATCCCACCACATGGAGCTCTGCCTCCAAGACCAACCCTCCCACCCTGATAACTGTCACCATCCTGACAATAGAGATACCAGCAAACAACAGGCAACCCCACCTATTAGCAGAGAAGGGAAGCAGGAAAGATACTGATTGCCAACAAAAACAATCCTTATATCTTCCTTTGATATATTTTTTTTCTCTTTTCTCTCTCTCTTTTCTCCCACCCTCACATCCCTAACATTTGTGACACAAGTTCTTTTCATGAATTAGGCTACTGAGGACTGGGATGTCTGAGGAGTATATTACAGTTGTGTTGCATATTCTTTTATCTCCTATTTTCACAATTTTTATTTTTCTTAATTTGGTTTGTTTTCTATACTCTATCTATTGTCTTCCCATATAGTTGTCTCCCCAAAATGACTTTATCTCTTTTCTCCTGCTACTAACCAACTTCTTTAGATTCCTCTTTCATACTTCTTAAGATCTAATAACTCTATAGCCTCACCTCCTACCCCTCAACATCTCATCCTATACCTCACACCCAGTTCTTTGTCGACCATCAGAAACTGTAGGCCCTTTTCAAACCTACTATTTATATTGTAGATAATAATTGAACTCTCCATTTTTGTATATTGTGACAAAACTATAAACATCTTAATATCAGCTATTTGGTTTAAGGTTGTATATTGTTTGTATTAAGACCTGTTAATATTGCTCTGACCCTTAAAGGGCAGTTATTGGAACCCTGCAGGGACACTATAAGCCTATAGGGTAAAAACTATAATGCCTCAGATACACAATGCTAGAAGGGAAGACACATAAACAACATGAAAAAACAAGGGAAGAAAGTGCCCCAAACAAACCAAGATGCTGCATTATTAGAATTGATGGCCAGCACAAAAGAAGAAAAGACAGATAATGAGTTCAGGATGTACATAATTGAAATGTTCTGTGAATTAAATGGTGATATAAGAGAGCAAATACAGGCAGCAAAAGATCATTTTGATAAGAGCTACATAAACAAATACAGGAAGAAAAAGATTACTTCAACAAGGAGATAGAGGTTCTGAAAACAAACAAACAAAAAACATAAATCCTTAAAATGAAAGAAACAATAAACCAAATTAAAAACTCATTAGAAATCACCACCAACAGATCACTTGGAAGACAAGATTTCAGACAATGAAGAAAAAATATATAATCTTAAAAAGAATGTTGATCACACAGTGAAGATGGTAAGAAACCATGAGCAGAACACTCAGGAATTATGGGATAACATAAAAAGACAAATTTAAGAATTATTGGTGATAGAGGAAGACATAGATTTGCGAACCAAAGAAATGAAAAATTTATGCAATGAAATAATATCAGAAAATTTTCCAAAGATGAAGAATGAATTGGAAAATCAAATTCAAGAGGCTTACAGGACACCAAATATACAAAATTACAACAGATCCATATCGTGGCACATTATAATGAAAATGCTAGTAGATAGAATAAGGAGAGAATTTGAAAAGCCACAACAGAAAGGAATCAGATTACATATAGGGGGAAACCAATTAGAATATCTGCAGAGTTTTCAACCCAGATCCTGAAAGTTAAAAGATCCTGGAACAACAAATATCAAGCTCTGAAAGAAAATGGATGCCAACCAAGAATCTTATATCCAGCAAAATTAAGCTTTAGATTTGATGACAAAATAAAAACCTTCTATGATAAACAAAAGTTAAAAGAATTTACAACTAGAAAACCTGAACTACAGAATATACTCAGCAAAATATTCCAAGAGGAGGAAATGAAAAACAACAATGAAAGTCAGCAAAGTGGGGTATTAAACTAAAGAAAAAAACAGTCAAAGGAGAAACCAAGACAAGTTAAATACCAAGAATAAACAAACAAACAAAAATTCGCAGGATTACATATCACGTCTCAATAATAATCCTGAATGTTAATAGCCTAAACTCACCAATCAAAAGACATGGACTGGCAGACTGGATTTTTTAAAAAGACCCCAAAATTGCAGTCTTCAAGAGACTCATCTCATAGGAAGAGACATCCACAGACTGAAAGTGAAATGTAGGGAAAAAAACATACCACTCACAAGGACTACGGAAACAAGCAGGGTTTTCAAATTCTTTTTTTTTTTTTATAAAATAAAATAGACTTCAAGCCAAAGTTAATCAAAAGGGATAAAGAAGGACATTTCATACTGCTTAAGGGAACTATCCATCAACAAAATATAACAATTACAAATATATATGCCCCCCCACCCCCAATTGGAGCATCTATGTTCATCAAACAAAGTCTTGTCAAGTTCAAGAGTCACATAGACCACAACACGATAATTCTGGGTGATTTTAATACATCTCTTTCACCACTGGATAGATATCCCAAACAAAAGCTAAACAAAGAAATTATAAAACTCAATAATACTTAAAAAACTTAGACTTAACAGACATATATAGAATATTTCATCCATCAGCTAGTGAATTCACTTTTTTCTCAGCAGCAGATGGAGCCTTCTCTAAAATAGTCCATATATTATGCCACAAAGAAATTCTTAGCAAATACATGGGTACCCTGAATTCTATCAGGTCATAATGGAATGAAATTAGAAATCAATGATAAAATAAAAAAATAGAAGCTACTCCAACACCTGGAGACTAAATACTATGTTACTGAATGAACAATGGGTTGCAAAAGACATCAAGAGGAGATTAATAAATTCTTAGAGGTAAATTGGAACTCTTATACAATATATCAAAATTTCTGGGACACTATGAAGGCAGTACTAAGAGAAAAGTTTATTGCATGGAGTTCATTTTCTAAAAGAAGAAAAAGTCAAGAAATAAATGACTGAGCATTATATCTCAAAGCTCTAGAAAAAAAAAGTACAAATCAACACCAAAAGTGGAGGAAGACAGGAAATAATTAAAATCAGAGCTGAAATTAATGAAATTGAAACAAAAGAAACAAAATTGACAAAACAAAAAGTTGGTTCTTTAAAAATTAAATAAAATTAATAAATGCTAATAAAGAGAAGGGGAGAGAGAACTCAAATTACTAACATCTGTAATGAAAAGGGAAATATCACCACAGACACTACAGAAATACAGAAGATTATTAGAAATTATTTTTAAAACTTGTATTCCAATAAAATAGAAATTATCAAGGCATCAACAAATTTCTAGAGTCATATGATTTGCCCAAACTGAATCAGAATGATATACACAAGGTAAATAAATCAATTTCAAGCAAGGAAATTGAAGACACCATCAGAAGGCTACCAACCAAGAAAAGCCCAGGACTATACACAGCTGAGTTCTAGAAGAACTTCAAAGAAAAACTAATTCCAATATTCCTCAAATTATTTCATAAAATAGAAAGAGAGGAAACACTTTCAAACTCATCTGTGAGGCCAATATCACACTGATTCCAAACCACACAAAGACACATCAAAGAAAGAAAACTTCAGACCCATATCTCTAATGAACATTGTTCCAAAACTTCTCAGTAAAATTCTGGCAAATCAAATACAAAAACATACCAAAAAGATAGTGCACCATGATAGAGTGGGGTTCATCTGGGGATGCAAGATTGGTTCAACTTATGGAAATCAATAAATGTAATTCATCACCTCAGCAGATTTAAAGATAAGAACCATATGATCATATAAATAGATGCAGAGAAAGCATTGGACAAAATACAGCACCCCTTCATATTCAAAACACTAGAAAAACTAAGGATAACAGGAACATATCTCAATATTATAAAAGCTATTTATGCTAAGCCCCAGGCTAACATCATTTTAATTTGGAGAAAAATTGAAAGCATTCTCTCTAAAAACTGGTGCAAGACAGAGATGTCCTGTTTCCCACTTCTATTTAACATAGTTCTTGAAACCATACAGAACAATTAGATGAAATAAATTAAAGGGATATGGACAGGAGAAGTAGAACTCAAATTATCACTATTTGCCAACAACATGATTCTATACCCAGAGGATCCAAAAAATTCCACCAGAAAATTTCTAGAACTAATAAATGAATTCATCAAAGTAGCAGGATATAAAATCAACACCCATAAATCAAAGGCATTTCTGTACATCAGTGATAAATCCTCTGAAAGAGAAACCAAGAAAACTATCCCATTAATAATAGCTGCAAAAAAATTAATTACTTGGGAATCAACTGAAAGAGGTGATACACATCAACAACGAAAACTACAGAATGCTAAAGAAAGAAATTAAAGAAGACATTAGAAGATGGAAAGATCTCCCTTGTTCTTGGATAGGCAGAATTAATATTGTCAAAAAGTGACTATACTATCAAAAACACTATACAGATTTAATACAATTCCAATCAAAATCCCAATGGCATTCCTCATAGAAATAGAAAAAGCAGTCATCCGGAAAAATAGCAGACCCAGAATAGTTAAAGCAATCCTTAGCAAGAAGAGTGAAGCAGGTGGCATCACTATACCAGACATTAAACTATACTACAGAGCAATACTAACAAAAACAGAATGGTACTGGCACCGAAATAGACTGTAGAC